>NC_067484.1:63398284-63605784 GCF_947179515.1 Apodemus sylvaticus | reverse complement strand
TCAATAACCATGACACCTAACTAAATGCTATGCTGTCTTGAAATGTCCTCCACCAAATGAGTCTGCCACCTGTGCGGCCCCCCCCCCCCACACACACAAAGTTTATGGACACAGACAAAATTCTTTTCAGGAATAGAATTCAAATAACCACCACAGCCCTTAGTCAAGTTCCCAATAGAGACTTCATTTGTATCAAAAACCTCGGGAGACCAATCTTTTGTCCTGTGCATCTAGTCCACTAAACTCTGGGCAGAATTCCCCCTTAAGTTCTGCTTCCCACACTCTCTGAGCTCCTCTGGTCTACCTGTCTATGATCATCAAAATCCCTTCAAGCAAACAAGTTCCAAAGGGTTGAGAACAGCCAGGTTAGCAAGAATGTAACTTCTGGGTGCTAATTTTCTGTTTCAGAGTTTTCTTGTCACTGATCAGATACCTGATAGAAACAACTTGAGAGAGAGAGAGAGAGAGAGAGAGAGAGAGAGAGAGAGAGAGAGAGAGAGAGAGAAGTTATTTTGTATCCAGTATCAGAGTTTTCAGCATGGGAGAGTCAGAACCCAGCACTTCCTGAGTGCTGACTGGGTCAGGAGAAAGGAGGATGCTCACCCCCATTGGCTTTCCCTCTTTAACCCATTTATTCCAGCAGGGTCCACAAGGGATGGGGACAGCACCACCTATGTTCAAGATGAGTTGGTTTTTTGCCCTTTACTTAATCCTCACACTCACAGGTTGATGTCACCAATCCTTCAGGCAATTCTAAATGTAGTCAAGTTGACAAGGAGGATTAACCACCATAGCCCTTGTCAAAATCTCTGAGTCTTGCTCTATTTTCAAACTGGAGTTGCTTCTTATTCATACTAATGTTGTAAGCTACTAGCCCAGAGGAAAATGTCCTTGTCACTGCCTTGTATCTCTCAGGAGAACATAGTACTGAGTCCTCACTTATGTGACAACCTAATGTCCTTGTCAAACTCTAAGATCTTGGTTTTTGTTTTTGTTTTGTTTTGTTGCTGTTGTTTTTCTGTTTTGTTTTTGTTTTTGTTTTTCATTTTTTTTGAGATGGGGTCTCACTTATGTAGCCCTGGCTGTCCTGAAACTCACTATGTAGGCCAGGCTGGCCTCGAACTCACAGAGATCCAGCTGCCTCTGCCCCCTCAAGTGCCACTACACTGCCTTAAACCCTAAGATCTTGAAACAGTGCTCTTCATATCTACAGAACCTGCCATGAAGTCCAGCTAGAGTGGGTATTTCAAAGGCCTTATAGAATGAAAAATGTGACTCCTTTGGTGCCCTTGGCTGAAACCTGAGATTATTCTGGACTCCATGGGTGTAGGGTATTCTTTATTTATATGTTCGTTGTTCTAGGTGGGGTCCCCATTGTGTAGCTTTGGCTGATCTTGAACTCTGGATGTAGAGCAGACTGGCCTCCTACCTCCCTCCCTATGTGTGTTTTAATTACAATATAATGCCATGGCACAAGTGTAAGTTAACCCAGGCCAAGCTCTCTTGCATGTACCAGCTACAGATACTGGTTGACTGGGTTTTATTAGATTTTCATCTAATTCAATTTAAGTTTGGAAGTTCTGAAAAATGCGTTCTAAGGCTTACTTTGTGCTTTCATCCTTTCTAAAAAAATTATGTGTATGGTTGTGTTGTATGCACATATGTTTGTGTATTGCCTATGTGACAGGTGTGCCCTGGAGGCCAGAAAGAGGTATCAGATTCTCTGGAATTCGAATTAACAACTAGTTCTGAGCCACCATGTGGGTTCTGGGAACTGAACTTGTATCTTCTGAAAGTGCAGCTAGTGCTCTTAACCTCAGGGTCGTTTCTGCAGACCCAGTACTTGCTGTTTTTAAATGGTTTGTTGTTCCCTTGTCATCATGTGCCCTGTCTGCCTGTCCCTGCCCCTACCCCTGCCCCACCCCCACCTATTTTCCCAGTCTTATCTAAAGACCTTGATAAGGCCTGTGAAGTGACAGCATACATTTGATAAAGGAGGTCCACATCACCTTTCTACAGGTCCTTTTAAAAAGCCAAGTAAGTACATGTATGACCACACTTAATTAATTTTCTAAATTTCAGCTCCTTTTTGTAGCTGAATGTCTTTGCATGTAGTTTCACTCTGTCTCCCTCAATATGTTTATGTTTAGGCAAGGCCATAATCAGCTTTTCTTTCTTTTCTTTTCTTTTCTTTTTTTTTTGGTTTTTTTTTTTTTTTTTTTTTTTTTGGTTTTTTTGGATTTGGTTTTTTCGAGACTGGGTTTCTCTGTGTAGCCCTGGCTGTCCTGGAACTCACTCTGTAGACCAGGCTGGCCTCGAACTCAGAAATCCGCCTGCCTCTGCCTCCCAGATTGCTGGGATTACAGGTGTGCGCCACCACTGCCTGGCTCATAATCAGCTTTTCTAAGAGTCATCTTCAGTGATAATTATTCAGGTCTTATTATTAATTATTATCTAATATATAATTAATTAACTAATGGTTATCAATTATTAGTTTTTTATGTTATTGTTTGTTTTGTTTTGTTTAAGATCTCACACAGCCCAAGCTGGCCTTGAACTCTGTCTGTCATCAATGTGAGTCTAGAACTCCCAGTTTCCTCCACCCACATCCCAAGGGTTGAGGTTACAGTGTGGACAACCACATCCATCTAACAGATTTTCAATGGTTTCATGGCCTTTTCTGATGCTCTAGAATAAAGAAAATCTAGTTTTGCCAGCTAAAGAAGAAAAAATGATTCCCTTGCAATTTGCATTTCTTATCTTTCAGGCTAATTGATGATTGAGTTCCAACCAGGTTGACTATTGCACTGGATAAAAGACTAATTAAAAAATGGGAGCGGGGGCGGTGGTGGCGCACACACGCCTTTGATCCCAGCACTTGGGAGGCAGAGGCAGGCAGATGTCTGAGTTTGAGGCCAGCCTGGTCTACAGAGTGAGTTCCAGGACAGCCAGGGCTACACAGAGAAACCCTGTCTCAAAAAAGCCAAATAAATAAATAAATAAATAAATGAATAAATAAATAAATAAATAAAGTAACACAAAAATAAATATTCAAAATGGTTGGTTCGAGCACACACACACACACACACACAGACATACAGGCTGGTTTTACTGCTAGATATCAGCTTGCTCGTGACTATTGCTAGTTGGACCTTAT
The DNA here is from genome assembly GCF_947179515.1 of Apodemus sylvaticus. Classification (NCBI taxonomy): domain Eukaryota; kingdom Metazoa; phylum Chordata; class Mammalia; order Rodentia; family Muridae; genus Apodemus; species Apodemus sylvaticus. Next base: position 63,602,627 of record NC_067484.1, on the reverse strand, counting down.
GGGAAGAAAAGAAAGAGTGTTCAGGCAGAATGGCTAAGATTAAAATCTCAGGAGACAGCAGGTGTTGGCGAGGATGTGGAGAAAGAGAAACACTCCTCCACTGCTGGTGGGGTTGCAAGCTGGTACAACCACTCTAGAAATCAGTCTGGCGGTCCCTCAGAAAACTGTGCATGTCACTTCCAGAGGACCCTGCTATACCACTCCTGGGCATATACCCAGAGGATTCCCCAGCATGTAATAAAGATACACGCTCCACTATGTTCATAGCACCCTATTTATAATAGCCAGAAGCTGGAAAGAATCCAGATGTCCCTCAACAGAGGAATGGATACAAAAATGTGGTATATATACACAATGGAGTACTATTCAGCCATTAGAAACAATGAATTCATGAAATTTTTAGACAAATAGATGGAACTGGAAAACATCATACTAAGTGAGGTAACCCAGTCTCAGAAGATCAGTCATGGTATGCACTCACTGATAAGCAGATATTAGCCTAGAAACTTGGAATACCCAAGACATAATCCACACATCAAATGATGTCCAAAAAGAATGGAGGAGTGGCCCCTGGTTCTGGAAAGGGTCAGTGCAGCAGTGTAGGGCAATACCTGAACAGGGAAGTGGGAAGGTGTCGATGGGGGAACACGGGGAGGGAAGAGGACTTATGGGACTTTTGGGGAGTGGGGAGCCAAGGAAGGGGAAATCATTTGAAATGTAAATAAAAAAATATATCGAGTTAAAAAAAAAAAAAAGAAAGAAGGGTGTTTTCTAGATGAGGAACCTGGTGGTATGGTTCTGGACAGTATGTTTTGATGACTTGTTTATTTTTATTTTATGTGCTTTGATGTTTTACCTACATATATGTCTGTTTGACAGTATTGGATACCCTGAAATTGCAGTTACAGGCTTGTAGTAAGCCACCTTTTGTTCATCTCTATTACAAGATGGCGCTGGCCAGATGCAGCTCCCTGGCAGTAAATTACTTTAGTACATGTGCAGTGTGCTGTATTCGTTATCACATTTACATGCTAATGAAGAACTCACTTAGTTCACCAATGAGGAAACGGCTGGCTATCTCTCTTGGCAGACGGGCCTGAGTAGGCTATATAAGGTCAGGCAGGGAGAGAGTTTGGGGGCCACCAAAAGAAGAAATAAGCTTAATTCAAGGTTCCTGAAATAAACCATAAGAAAGAAGAAACTCCCTGGTGTTGCTTCCTTCTTGCGGCGAGGGTGGGCGTGACACAGGCTGCCATGTGGGTGTTGGGAATTGAACCCAGGACATCTGGTGCTGGGAATTGAGCTCAGGTCCTCTGGAAGATCAGTCAGTGCTCTTAGGCTCTGAGCTATCTCTGCAGTCCCACCTAGGCAGTATTTTCCAAGTCCATGAGTGACAGAGCAACAGGAGAGAATGGATGTGAATGAGTCTTTCCCAAGCATTCATCTTTATCTTAGTCAGGGTTTCTATTCCTGCACAAACATCATGGTCAAGGAGCAAGCTGGGGAGGAAAGGATTTATTCTGCTTATATTTCCACACAGCTGTTCATCACCAAAGGAAGTCAGGACTGGAACTCAAGCAGGTCAGGAAGCAGGAGCTGATGCAGAGGCCATGGAGTTACTGTCTTGCTTCCCCTGGCTTGCTCAGCTTGCTTTCTTATAGAACCAAAGACCACCAGCCCAGAGATGGCAACACCCACAAGGGGCCCTTCCACCCTTGATCACTAATTGAGATGCACAATTGGATCTCATGGAGGCCCTTCCCCAACTGAAGCTCCTTTCTCTGTGATAACTCCAGCCTGTGTCAAGTTGACACACAAAACTAGCCAGTACAATCTTCATAGATAGTCAGGGCATGGAAAGAGACCCTTAATAGGCTCCTTGGGATCAGGCAAATATTGCCCAGTACCTCCATGTTTATCTTCACTTTCTTTTGGACTCCACACTGGGTCGGAAACAAGACTAAGTCGTCTTAAAAGCTAGCGGGAGATAAAAATCATACTTGTCTGACTTCTGGGGACTTGAGGGGTCCTGGCCAAAAACGTATGGTTTGTTGTGTTACAAACCAACCAGTGCCCTATCCTTTTGTTAAATCTGGAAGTATTTAGCAACCATATAGTCTGCACTCTCATTTTGGATAAAATGAGGTCTAGCCAAGTTCACATCAACCCAATGTCCAAAATGAGCCCTCTGAAGTCCCACTATTTGGTTGTGTATTCTACACTTCAAAAATCTCAGTGGCCGTTGAATACAGTGGTTCACGCCGGTACCTGAGAGGCAGAGGCAGTGATCACTATGAGACTGAAACCAGATGGTCTGCACATAGTGAGCTCCAAGACAGCCAGAACTACATAGTGAGACTGGGAGCAGGGTGAGAAGGTGGGGTGAGCCAGCTTGCCCTGAGGTGTGTGTCTGGTCTGTATTCGGTATTCCCTCTGCTAGTTTGCAGTCTGGTCACTGGGTGAAGAAGTATCATTCACAACTGTCCCAGCCCCTGGAGCCAGGCTCCATGGGAACTAGACAAAATATAGGTCCAGTACCTCCATGTTTATCCCCTCTCCCTTTGGACTCCACACTGGGCAGGATACAAGACTGAGGAGTCTTAAAAGCTAGCGGGAGATAAAATCATACTTGTCTGGCTTCTGGGGACTTGAGGGGCTCTTGTGGCACAAAGGCAGAACCGAAGGAGAGGAACAGTTCACATTAGCAGAGAGACCACGTTCCTGGAGAGACTGCAGGCTGCTCTCCAGGTTAAAAAAGAGGTGCTAACACTTGTTCCATTCTTTCAACACGCCAGACACTGTTTCAAGTGCTTACCGCCAAGTAATCCTCACTACAGTGGGGGAAACTATTCCATCCTGTGTACAGATGGGCACCCTGGTACAGAAGCTCCAAGAGGACTGTCTCCTGGCCTCTCAGCCAGTAGAAGCAGAGGCAGAAGTGTGCTTTGAGTCCAATGACAGCATGCACTGGGTTGTGAAGAAGTGTCCTGAGTACTCAATGCTTTGTAACTTTAAACATTGTAAATTTAGTTACAATGCTTTGTAACTAAAAAACATCATCATCATCATCATCATCATCATCATCATCATCAACCAAGACCCAGGAAAGTTATATGAGAGCCATTTCAGTTGGCCTCCCTCAGACTGATTTTTTTCTCCACAGCAAGGAAGGACCTAGAATGTACTTACTTTGGGAGAAGTAGAGAAAGGACTGGCTGGTGGTCCTGAGGAAAGGAGGAGGAGCCAGGTCTGTGTAGGATGTCACCTTAGACCAAATTCATCTCTAGGGCCTAGACTCTCCACACTCTGCCCCCTCAGTGTTAAGATTCTGGGAAATGCAGCACTCTCCAGCACAGAGACGGGGAGACAGTGGAGACAGTGCTGCAGGACACAGCTGGGTAGGAAGAATTTCTCTTCCAACCCAAGGCAGCTCTCCAGCAGAGCAGCCACAGTCCCAGGATTCCCTATCCATTATTCATGATGTCTATTAGCTCCCAGGAAGGGAGAGGAAAGAAGGGGAGGAGGCTAGGGAAATAGGGGACACAGAGGATTGCCCCCCACCCAGCCAAACTTAGGACCCTTAAGTTGGGAAACTTCCTAAAGGAAGAGGAGGAGGCTAAGAGGTGAGGATCCCAGTCAGACATGGTGTTGGCCCCAAGCCAGTGAGTGGATGACACTGCTCACAGGTAGGAGATCTTGGACTAACTTATTTGGTTCTGTTTCCTTTGCTTGTCTGATGGGATAGCAGTAGCTACTCTGTAGTGTCCTATAGGAGCATTGGTCCTATAAACTAACTCCATACTTTTTCAATATTGAGTGCCCAATACTTTCCTTATTACATTATTATTATTATTGTTGTTGTTGTTGTTGTTATTACCTGGATTGCCTCGCACAAATTAGTAGCTCAGAAAAATCGATAGCTGTTGCTTACAGGTATTGGGGCTGCTAAATGGTGGCTCTACAGACGCATGCAGGAGGATTGCTCCAGGCTAGGCCAGCTGTTCTCAACTGTTTCTTAGCAAGCTTTCTAAGGCTAGAGGGCTGGGGAAAAGGGGAGTGGGCCAAGTTCTGTTTCTCAAATGGAAACCGAAGGGTTAGGAAGAAGCTACAGGCTTGTGGATCAGGAAGGCAGTTAATGTCCTTTCTTCCACCCAAGCCCACAGAGGAGGAAAGTAGCACCGGTGCTCACTCTGGTAGCCTCTGGTCCTTGCCCAGGCTGGTTTCTGAGTTTGGAGGCACTAGACTCAGAGCACCTCGGAAATGGCCAGTTTGCCGTGTGTTTGTGTGTGTGTGTGTGTGTGTGTGTGTGTGTTGGGAGCTCGAGTCTGCCCTCTCATCCAGGCAGTTCTCTGGGACAGGACAGAGGTTTAGGACTTTGTGCAAAGAAGTCCGGGAGGAAGAAGAAAGAATCTGTAAAGTCTGGCAGGCTGGAGCCAGGTGGGGCGGGGCGGACAGGAAGAGGCCCTGCCAGGCCGGGGTATAAATGCCGTGGAGGGGGCGGCCGCATCAGGCTCAGAGTGGCGCGCCGAGACCTGCGGTCCCGCCTTGCCTCCCGGGCCGCCCCTGCGAGTCCCGGGCGCGTGTGCACGCCTGCGCGTGCCCGGGCCCTTCCTGGCAGACTGCTTGTAAGATGAGTGAAGAAGCAGGTGGGGGAGAGGGGAGGCAGCAAGCGAGAGGGCGAGGGGAGCGCTGGCGCTGAGCGGCGTTCACTTGGAGCGCGGAGAGCGAGCAAGACGAGCTTGATTCCATGTCCCCCGCTGCCTCCCTGCCAGACTCCCGAAGATGATGGCCATGAACGCCAAGCAGCCTTTCGGCATGCACCCCGTACTGCAAGAACCCAAATTCTCCAGCCTGCACTCCGGCTCTGAGGCCATGCGCCGAGTTTGTCTCCCAGCCCCGCAGGTACGTAGCAGAGCATAATTACCGCTCTAAGGCACATTTTTTGACAGGCACTAGCTTCATGTTTTTTTCATGTCGCCCAGAACAATCGCCACTGTCTGAACCCCTCGCCTTGTCTCCCCCGCGCTCTCTCGCGGCTCTCTCTCTCTCTCTCTCTCTCTCTCTCTCTCTCTCTCTCTCTCTCTCTCTCTCTCTCTCTCATTCATGTCTCTGATCCACACGTCTGTTCCAACAGAGAGGCTGCCTCCGTATTAATTTTTATGACCTGGGCTTTGAGGAGAGGCATCTCGGTTGCTTGAAAATGTGTTTTAATCCTGAGTTGACAGTATTCCCTCCTGACCGTGCTGTGCGCCTTCTCGCTTGCAGCTGCAGGGTAATATATTTGGAAGCTTTGATGAGAGCCTGCTGGCACGCGCCGAAGCTCTGGCGGCGGTGGATATCGTCTCCCACGGCAAGAACCATCCGTTCAAGCCCGACGCCACCTACCATACCATGAGCAGCGTGCCCTGCACGTCCACCTCGCCCACGGTGCCCATCTCCCACCCGGCTGCACTCACCTCGCACCCGCATCACGCGGTACATCAGGGCCTCGAGGGCGACTTACTGGAGCACATCTCGCCCACGCTGAGCGTGAGCGGCCTAGGGGCCCCGGAGCACTCGGTGATGCCAGCGCAGATCCACCCGCATCATCTAGGCGCCATGGGCCACTTGCATCAGGCCATGGGCATGAGTCACCCGCATGCCGTAGCACCTCACAGTGCCATGCCTGCGTGTCTCAGCGACGTGGAGTCAGACCCTCGAGAGCTGGAAGCGTTCGCCGAGCGCTTCAAGCAGAGGCGCATCAAGTTGGGGGTAACCCAGGCGGACGTGGGCGCGGCTTTAGCCAATCTTAAGATCCCCGGCGTGGGCTCGCTCAGCCAGAGCACCATCTGCAGGTTCGAGTCTCTTACGCTGTCGCACAACAACATGATCGCGCTCAAGCCCGTCCTCCAGGCCTGGCTGGAGGAGGCCGAGGCTGCCTACCGAGAGAAGAACAGCAAGCCGGAGCTCTTCAACGGCAGTGAACGTAAGCGCAAACGCACGTCCATCGCCGCGCCAGAGAAGCGCTCGCTCGAAGCCTATTTCGCCATCCAGCCACGTCCTTCATCTGAGAAGATCGCGGCCATCGCTGAGAAACTGGACCTTAAAAAGAATGTGGTGAGGGTCTGGTTCTGTAACCAGAGACAGAAACAGAAACGAATGAAGTACTCTGCTGTCCACTGATTGAGGCGGGAGCGGCGTCCGGAGGAGCCTGGAGAGCCTGGTGGCATCGCCCCCTTCCGATGGGAGGGGATGTTATGGGACACTCCAGGGTGTTTCCTGGCAGGTCAGGCTCTTTCCCCTGAGTCACAGACTTTCCCCCTTTGTCCCGCTTAATTGCCTCCTGGCCATCTTTTCCTCCTTTTTCACTCTATTCCCACCCCCCCACCCCCAAAAAACGTTCAGGCGCTAGGAGAAAAAAAAATTTTCAAGGAAAAATGTGGCGGGACGTTGTGCTGTCCGCGGTGCTGAAACCCGGTCTTGCTCTTGAAACAGCAGGACCTCAGGCCTGTAGCCCTGAGACACACAGGCTTGTGAATTGACCTGGCCATCCGACCCACCGCAAGGAGAAAGTACCACTTCTTGGCTAGGCATCATTAGGCAAGGGCAAAGGTAAGGAAAAGAACTATAGAAAATAATATAAAGTCTAGGATATTTAAGCGGGACACAAACATGAAGATTAACTAATTTATTAGAGTATATAAAACACGTATGTTTCCAAAGGATAGCCTTATAATTCCCTTCTCCGCCTAAATTCTTCCCACAGTATCGGTTGGTTTACCATACATTCTCATAAGCAGCATGGGTTAAGTCCAAGGACAGTGTGCAAGGTGTTGGGAGTTCTGGGCTTTTGGTGGTCAGTAGAATTTCCAGGCAGGGTGGACAGAGGCCAGCGCTAGCTAACTCTGGCTCTCTTCACCTACCTTCTGGAAATTGAGTATTTATTTGCCTTTTGGAGGGGCAGGGTTGGTGGTTTCAGATCAGACCAGCTGAAGAAGATTCCTTCATCTCAGCTCACTGCTCTGGTCAGAATGTCTGCCCAGGTGTTCCCCGTTCGCAAGTGAATCATATGCAAATCCTTCCTACACATCTAACCTAACTGTTGCACTTTTATGACTGTGGCCGCCCGCATAGCTAGTTCTTTTACTTATTTAACTGCGTGTTCCCTGCCCCACTTCGTGTGTCTCCTGGGGAAGTTCACCTATACCTTTGAGCAGCGCAAGAGCAGGACCACAGAACTGGACCCTTCTCGCTGCAGCCACAGTTCCCACGCATTTTATTTTTCGTTGCTTCATGTAGTTTGGGTGTTGCCGTGTGACCTTTGGTTTCGTTTCTGTAATAGATGCAAATAAAACATTGTGTTTCTTCTCTTTATCCCTCATAATACTTCTAAAATAAATGCTTTATTTTTCAACCTGAATTGCAGTCATTTTCCTTTTTCCTGGTGCTAAAGATAGCTCGGCTTGAAAACTTGTCTCTCTTCCCCACTCACCCCCTTCTCGGGCATTCTCGCACACTTACTGCAAACTCAAGGTGATCCCCAACTTTCTGGATCTCAAATGTCTTCAAAGGCAATCCTCTCTACTTCCTGATGCCAAACTGTCACACTACTCTCTTAACTTGGAAACTTGGAAGCCTGGCTGATCCAGTTCAAACTCCAGTCCTGCCACTCAAAAGCCAAATCAGCCTGGGGCTAGTTTCCTAACTTTCTATGTCTCCTGGTCAATACTATCTGTCTACAGACGGAATACCTATTACCTAGTTCACACTGTTATGTTCAAGACTGGGCAAGACTATTTGTTGAAGGTGTCTGGTAGGTGATGTGCGGTATTTTATAATTAGAAAGTACTATTTATAAGGATTCGAACAGCTGCAGAGATGAGGCAATAGAGGCAAAGGGGGAGAAAAAAATAATTGCTCGGACAAAATATCCAGATCTTCCAAATGTCTTCATTTGAAATTGTTGTCTGAAGATCATCACAGAATAGTGTGTCTGGCCAGAGGGATAGGGATGCCTGTTGCAAAGTACCCTTCAGTGCTGGGTACCCAGCAGAGCCAGCCAATGCAGTCAGTGCCTTTCTCTCTTTCCAGTCTATATGAGCGGAAACTTTCAGAATGCATGTGAGTCTTAGAAACACGTTTGTGGTTTAAAAATTAATGCTCCAGCACCAAGAGTCGTCTGCACATTTCCCGGGTGCGTCTTCAAAGAGCTCTGGCTCCTCTGCCTCTGGCCCGAAATTCAGAGTAAAGCAGGCTTCGGTTCCGCGTCCTGTTCCCGCGCAGCCACATTCCCTCCGCCCCAACCTCTGTAAAAGCAAACTTGTGGATAGCCCCCAGTTCCTCAGCCCCTCGCACCCGACTTGCGCAACCACCCCAGCAATTCCTCCACCTCCCTCTCCATCGGTGTCCTTTAATAATAAATGCCCTTATGCCATTACATTATATTGTGGGTTTTGAAAATTTAAAATACGGCTGATGCAATATTAATTGCCTATAGTGGTATAAAACACAGGGCCGGAGCCCAGCCGGGCTGCAGACGAGGCGGCCGAGAACGTCCCGCGCCGAAGCGAAGCGCTCCAGAAGGGCGCGCCTTTGCCGGCTGCTGGGTTTCCTGCAGGTAAGAGCTCTCAGACTTTCTGTTCCCCAAGAAAGATACCGATGTTCATCTGTATCAACGTTTCGAAACTTCCCTGTTGTTACTTAATTAACTTTTAAAAGATTAACCACCACAAAAGTTTGCGAGATTTTTTTTTTTTTTTTTTTTTTTTTGAGAGGTAGAGAAAAGTTGCCTGTCTGGAACGCACTGGGTTAAGAGTTCGAACCGCGCTTCTCTTCCTCTTGGTGCTGCTGTGCCCTGCTTGCCCCACCCTCTCCCTCCCGCTGTGTGCTCCCGTGGAGTGCTCCCGGCAGGCGCCGCTGTCTCTTCCCTTTGGCTTGCCCAGGAAGCCAGGGGAGATGTGGTTTCCTCAGGATAGTACAGTGGCCTCTGACACTGTCCGCTGGAGGCACAGACCTTGCAGGGAGGAGGTGACAGCAGATTGGGGTTCTCACTGGCATAGTTTGTGTCAGTGGGGCATTTCCTAACACTGTGACCCCAGGCAAGTCATATCACTTCAGCTTTTACCTGGAATAACGTCTGACTGATTTTAAGAGTAATTTGAGTGCGCATTTCAAGGGCTTCTGGAGCAGATTTTTCTGTTTTAATTCCCAACAGCTTGCAACATTCATCTTTCAAGCCCCCAGTTAGAGTTCTTTGGCCGAGATCAAGAGAAAGAGAGGCCGATGTCTTGGGCTGTGTGTATAGGAGGCAGCTGTGGACATCTCCCCAGGTGGGGGCTTTGGGTGCTCTCCCAAATCAGGCGAAAGGAGTCTAGTCCATTGCCTGTCTTGACAAGGGGCTTTAAAAGTGGCACGAGTCAGGTAGACACTGACTGGCAGAATCAGAAGGCAGGAGTCCTGGGTTCCTTATGTGTGGTGTCTGGCCAGTGGCTTTCTCTGTGTGTGCCGAGAGTGTCTGCTTTCTTCAGTGTTTCTTACCCAATGTTCAGCTCTGATTATGACCTGGGTGTCATCATGACCTATGGACATCTGTTGAATGCATGAAATGTCAGCTTTGTAAAGTGAAAACATCTCCGGTTAAAACAGAGGCAACAGGAAGACAGACTTCTCATGGGAACCCAGGTCAGGGTAAGGGTGGTTTGTGTTGTGTCTATTCAAAAGTGGCCAGGTTTCCTTCCTCCTAAAATGGATGAAGCTGTGTCTTACCCAATGGTGATCATGACTTCAACGTGGTGTGCCTGTTACATAGAGCCCTGGAATGGTGAGAGGGTCATAAAAAGGAGCAGAGAGTGACAATTGCTTTGCTGTGTGTGCCTGGCTATCTCGGAGGAGGCTTGCATTTGAGCTGAGGTTCCCGATTTCCTGCAGAGAAGAAAACAGCTTTTGCTCTGCTCAGATCAAGGGCAGAGTAACTCTTTCTCCTTTTACTAATGAGCTTTCCCTGGCTGGGCCTTTGTCTGATAAACTGAAAGCCAGAACATAAGAAAAACTATCTCCCAGGATGGAATTCTCTCTCTCTCTCTCTCTCTCTCTCTCTCTCTCTCTCTCTCTCTCTCTCTCTCTCTCTCACTCCAAACAGGAAAGTGGAAGTGTCATGGGGTAAGCTCTTAACCATGAACTAGACTGACCTGCTAACATTGCCCCGTTGAGAGCCACAGTCTGGCTTTGTATAAAAGGGAGGGTGTTGGTGTTGTAGTGAGGGTGTTGTGTCTCTGAACTCACTGTGTTGAAACGTGGAAAGTGGAAATTAAATAGCTTTGCACCCAGTGGGTGGAAGCCTCACTGGGAGGATCTGGAAATCTCCTGAGAATATATATTTTCCAATTGGCGGAACCTAGTCCCAGTCCCTTAACTTCTGTCAGGTGTTTGAACTTTGCCGAAGAGGACAATGAGGAATGGAATTTCAGAGAAGTTGACTACCCCCACGGCTTCCATATTTTGCCCTGAACCAGGACGCAGAAGCCTAGGATATAGCTCCTGGAACTGCCTCCTTATTTTTACTTTTGAAGATCTTGGGTTGGTCCCTTCTTAGAATTTTTTTTTTTTTTTTTTTTTTTTTTGAGATGGGGTATCCTATATTCCCACGGTGCTCTTGAACTCTGTTAGCTAGTCCACCCCACCCCCATATTCCCAGATAGCACCTTGTTTATTTCTACAGCAGTAAACGGGGTGAGCCCCAGAAGAGCAAGTCTACCCACCCCGCCGGCTTTACATCTGCTTCCCAGAATGCTTCTCTGGCTGGGTCTCTCAAACAGCGAGCCTCTCACACAGACGCTTCTTCGTTCACTGAACAATAATTATATCTAAAATGTAGAGAGGGTTTCCTGTATACCTGACCGGTTTATGCATTTTACCAGCATCCATTTTGTAATTCCTACATATAGTGAGGAGAACGATGATTGATGGATGGGTGGATTGACTGGTTATGTTGGGGATGGAGTTCTGGATGCCTTGTCAGACAAGCTCTTCTCTTTGAAGGCAGGGTCTTGCTGTAGCTCTGGGTAACCCGAAACTGGCTGTGTAGACCAGACTGACTTCGAACTGTCCTCCTCTTTCAGCCTCCCAAAAGCCAGAAAGATAAGTGTAGTAGTACAGTACTCCATACTGTATGGAGTATAATTTAAACTCCATACAGAGGGTGCCTACGACAAAGTGAATACAGCAGTTAGGAAGATCTAGGTAAATTTCTTTGACCTTTCTGTCTGTCCCCTGTGAGGGGGGACGGGCCACCCAGGCTGGAGCAGGGAAGGAGGGCCGCCTGGGGCGAAGGCGGCACTGAGAGAGGTGGTGAGGAGCCGGACTTGCAGCGAGCGGTCCAAAGTCTTGGCTCAGCTGCTCCTGCCCCACACTGCCACCTTTCAACTCCTACAGACCTTAGGCTGTCCCTGTGCAATCCTTCTGCCTCCTCGCCGTTCCTCCCCCAACCCCACAGGCACCAGCCGGAGACCGCCCAGGGCCAGATCCCCGGGGCGCCGCGGAGCACCAGCCTGGGCGGCAGTCAGAGCCCACAAGGGCCCCGCGGGCGAATTAGCCTCCGGTTCGATCGCTACTTTCCGATCAGGTCAGGTTTCCCTCCGCCCTGGACGCTGCTTCCCCGGCAGCCCGGCTCCCCGGGCTCCCCCCAGGGTCGAGGGTCATGGGCACCTCCGGAGGGGCTTCCCCTAGCTTCGAGGAGCCCCTAGGCTGCAGAGTTCGTGTGATCTTTCCCCCTAGAAGCAGTCCCCAGCCTCAGCTCAGCTGCCTCTGGTCTGTATAGGTGAAATTAGACAAACACCCCGCTGGCTTTCGTTTTTGTCTCCTTTCTCCCCACTATCACTTAATATTGCAAAGATTTCTTTTCTTTTCTTTTCTTTTCTTTTCTTTTCTTTTCTTTTCTTTTCTTTTCTTTTCTTTTCTTTTCTTTTCTTTTCTTTTAAACCGCTAGGATTTCAAGCACAAGAATGCCAACCGTTTACCCCGGGGTAATCCAATTTTCTGTTGGTTTTCTTTGGGTCTTAGTGTCATTTTATTTTTAATTACTGGCAGGAGGCACCGCCCCTCCATGGTTTTAGGGTCTGGGGAATCCCATCCAGAATCTCACCTTTCCTCTCCCCTGCTGTTCACTCTAAGACAGACTTCAGTCAGTCAGTCCGGCTCCACTCACTACCGCTCCCCTTGCCCGAGGCTTTGCCAGGCGGTCCAGCAGATCGAGTTGGTGTCCAGCTCTCATAAATCAGGACCATAAAAAGCTTGCTTTCGCATGCACTCAATTTCTACCCAAACCTAAACTAATTGCATAAATTCCTTTAGGCCCCTCAGAGCTGCTCTCTGGGCTGGGATCTGATCAATTAGTCATTAGGTACTCCATTAGCTGGGCTTTAAGCTGCCTCATATAAACGTCTCCTGTCAATTTGCTTGTAATTGAATGAATAAAAAAGAGTACGATTATTAGCACAGAAGAACAGAGTGAGGAGAGGTCAGTTTTATTCAAATATGCTAAAAATGTCTGGATCTAACAGCAACAAGAGCAATTAGCAGACATTTAGACAGAAGTCCCACCAAGAATTCCTATTTACTGAAGGAAAAGCCCCCGACCAGAGGCACATACCAACTCTGATGTGCCACCGTGGGGGCTGTCTCTTCCTCTCCAGACATCCGGAATTTCCATCAAAGTGATCCTTTTCCCCTTTCTTCTCCTTCTCTCCTCTCCCTTCCCTTCCCTTCTGCACCCTTCCTCTCCCCCTCTGTCCCCCTTCCTGTCCACCTCTCCCATCCCCCTTTTCCATTTCCCACCTCAACCCTCACTCCCACCCCACAACCATGTAGCCCAGGCCAATAGCTTGGTAAGTAGTTGACTTGACATTGACCTTGGATTGCTGATCTTCCAACTTCTCCACCTCCCAAATGCTGGGACCAACGGTGTGGGCCACCACACACACACACACACACACACACACACAGAGCAGAATTAAATTTTATTAAATTTTTATTGTTTTACTCCCTCCAAGTGAGCCCATTTCTTCAGTAAGATGAGTTTTTCCCTGATGTACACAGCTATCATAGGTCTGGAGAACACACAAGTATGGAGGAATTGGAGGATATTCTAGGGGGTGCTCTGGATTTTCTGCTGGGAGATATTCAGGGTGCCTTTGGGGTTGTTTTTCTTTACAATGGCAAATACTTCAGGAAACCAACTTAAAAGAGAAAGTGTTTAACTTTTGGTTGCAAAGGTTTCCATCCATCCTTGTTGACCAAAACCCCAAATGGCGTCCTGAGTATCTCCCAGCAGAGAGTTAAATGACAGAAACGGAATCATCACTAGTAAACCCACTACACTACTCAGGTATTGGCAGAGTGCAAAGGAGATCTGAGTTCCAGACTTAACTCTCTTCAGTTTGACCCAGACAAGCCTATTGAAGTCCCAACGCTTTGGTTTCCTGAGGGCTTTAACTTCAAGAATTTGAACCAGACAATCATTAAATTGTGTAAAGATTTGTGGGCTCCCTTTAGCTAGTGAGGAAAATGTTCTTTCTTCCAGATTTTTAAAAGATACCTTTGCAAACTCAACTAATTTGCCAGTTTCTTGAAGTTCATTCAAAGCGAACCTCCAGGACTCAAGGTCTCGGGTCCAGAGTTAGGTCTCAAACTCTGAACAAATGACTGAAGTACTTATTTAACATACGAAAGTGGACCTGGCCTCCACAGTTTCCCAGCATCCCTCAGTCCCTACCTGGCATGGCTGGCATGACTCCCTATCCTACACTTCTCCAGTCCAGGGTTGGGCTACCCTTCCTCCATCTGCCCTTCCCTGTATATTATATATAATTATATATATTCCCTATATATTTTGATTACCTGGTCTTTGCTTCATCTACCCTTCATTTACCTTCCTGGCCTCTTGGTCTGGTTGCTTCTCCATCCCGCCCCCATCTCCTCAAATGGCACAGCTCAGGGTCAGGTTCGCTCTGGACTCTAAAAACCTCACAGCCTCCGACTCTCTGGGTTCCCTCTTTTATCTTCAATAAACCCTTTCCCACTCTATCCCTTGAAGTAGTCACGTCCTTTTCCTTTCTATTTCCTTTTTTTTCATTCACCAGCTTAGAACCTTAGACTAGGTGAGTTCTATCTCTTTGTATGTGACTACCTAAATACCTTCCTATGTGACTGTCTAAATAACATTGTAATCAGTTTAGCAAACTGGAAAGAAGCTCATAGAAGACAAAAATAAGGTCCTAGCTGGACAGAGTGAATTTCCAGCAAAGGCTCCAAATGGGAAATGAGTTTTCAGGGCAGAGGGAAAGGTTCACGGTCTTTGGTCTTTGCTGTCAACAGAGATTTCAGCCTTTCTGTGGCCCTTCCCTGGCTAAGCAACCAACACTCCACTGTGCTCTGCCTGTGGTTTGGAATATTTGGGTTTTGACATGTATTTTGGCTTCTTTTTCTTTTTTTCCTTAGAGCATAAAAGTACAATTACAATCAGGCTGGTGACCTTTTAATCTGCTCCTTGAGAGGGTGAGACAGGAGGCTTGTTTCAGCCTGAGAATTATCGGTTCCCATCTTTAAAAAATAAAAACATGCTGGGCGGTGGTGGCGCAGGCCTTTGAACCCAGCACTTGGGAGGCAGAGGCAGGCAGATTTCTGAGTTCAAGGCCAGCCTGGTCTACAGAGTGAGTTCCAGGACAGCCAGGGCTACACGGAGAAACCCTGTCTCATAAAAAATGCGAGAATGTCTCATAAATAAAATAAATAAATAAATAAAAATAAAAACATGTGTTTTTAAAAGGATTTATTTGTTTGATGTGGTGTGTGTGTGTGTGTGTGTGTGTGTGTGTGTGAATATGAGTGCAGAGGTAACAAATCCCCTTGGAGTTAGAGCCATTGGCAGTTGTGAGCTTCCTGAACTGGGTGCTAAGAACTGGACTTAAGTCCTCTGGAAGAGTAACATGTATTCTTACTAACTGAGCCATCTCTTGGGCCGCACTCCCCCAAACCACATTCTTTTTTTTTTCTTTTTACTGAAAAGATTTTTTTCTCACATAACATATCCTGACTGTGCCTCCCCGGCCTCCCGCACTCCCAAGGTCCTCTCCACCTCTCTTCTCATCCAGTTTCACTGCCTCTCGCTATCTCATTAGAAACTAAAGAGGCTTCTATGAGACAGTCATAAAATAAGATGCATTATAATAAAATAGAAGAAGACAAAATAAAACTAACAAATACATCACAATTGAACACACCAAAGTAAACAGGAGGAAAAGAGCCCAAGAGAGGACACAGGAAGCAGACTCACAGGCACACACTCAGGAATCCCATACAAATGGAACTGGAAGCCAGAATCTATGTACAAAGGAGCTGTAGGTTAAAAAGAGAGTAGAAAAAAAATACATTAAGTAATTTTTTCTTTTTTTCAGATTTATTTATTATTATATGTAAGTACACTGTAGCTGTCTTCAGACACACCAGAAGAGGGTGTCAGATCTCCTTACGGAGAGCTACCCTGTGGTTGCTGAGATTTGAACTCAGGACCTCCAGAAGAGCAGTCAGTGCTCTTAACCACTGAGCCATCTCTCCAGCTCCAAGAAAAAAATTTTTAAAAAAGATAAGATTAAAGAAAAAATATAAAAAGGAAAGCCCTAACATGATATTATGACAAGAAATCTTGTAGGATTTTCATGAGTTCCTTTCTGTGGATCGTCTACCCCGGACATACAACCTACACCTAAGAGTAGTTTGTTTTCCCACTGAGATGTCTGTGAAGGAAACCATTTTCATATTCAAGCGGTCAAATCATAATTGTCTCAAAAAACAAAGCAGATCTGAAAAAAAATAAAATAAAAGGGCTACCAAGCAGGCCATGACCTGGGTTCTAGTTCTCAGACTTCCGGGACCATGTGGTAGAGGTGTCACTGCCCACAGTTACATCGAACAGGTTTCCTGGAAGGGAAGCTGGGGATGTATGGGAAGGCGGCAAAAAGAGATGGAGCCCAAGACAACATTGCTGCTCAAGGTCTCAAAGTTTAATGAAGAACTCCAAATATATGGGCAGGGGAAAACCCTTCCCCAAAGGCTGGAAGCTTCTCAGCAGGATCAGTTCAGTTGCTCCGCAGGTGGCTAGTGTTTCTCAGGAAACTGCAGGTCCTGGAAGAACAATGGGCTTCACCTAGGTCTGAGGACTTCACCCTAGGTGGAGGGGATTATGACTAACACAGGAGTTCCTGCTCAAAGGCTGGGAGAGGAACTTCACACTGGTCGATGCCAAGTTCCTGCCAGGTGGCCTGGCACCTCAATAAAGCTCTCTATATAGAAGTATGGCCTACCCACCCCTTTCCTTTCTCTTTTCCTTTTCCTCCCTTTGTTCCCTTCCCCTTCCCTTTCCCCTTCTCCTCCCCCTTTTCTCCCCCTTCCCCTCCCCCTTCCTCTTTCCCCTTCTCTTCCCTTTCCCCTTTCCTTTCCCCTTCCCTTTCCCCCTTCCCCTCCCCCTTCCCCTTTCCCCTTCTCTTCCCTTTCCCCTCCTCCTTCCCCTCCCCCTCCTCCTTCCCCTCCCCCTCCCCTTCCCTTCCCCTCCCCCTCCTCCTTCCCCTCCCCCTCCCCTTCCCTTTCCCCTTCCCTTTCCCCTTTCCTTTCCCCCTTCCCCTCCCCCTTCCCCCTTCTCTTCCCTTTCCCCTCTCCTTCCCCTCCCCTCCTCCTTCCCCTACCCCTCTCCTTCCCCTCCCCCTCCTCCTTCCCCTACCCCTCCCCTTCCCTTCCCTTTACCCTCCCCTTCCCTTCCCTTTCCCCTTCCCTTTCCCCCTTCCCCTCCCCCTTCCCCCTTCTCTTCCCTTTCCCCTCCCCTTTCCCCCTTCCCCTCCCCCTTCCCCCTTCTCTTCCCTTTCCCCTCCCCTTTCCCCCTTCCCCTCCCCCTTCCCCCTTCTCTTCCCTTTCCCCTCTCCTTCCCCTCCCCCTCCTCCTTCCCCTCCCCCTCCCCTTCCCTTCCCTTTCCCCTTCCCTTTCCCCCTTCCCCTCCCCCCTCTCCCCTCCCTCTCCCCTTCCCCCCTCTCCTCCCCTTCTCCTCCCCTCCCCTTCCCATTCCCCTCCCCCTCTCCTCCCCTTCCTATCCCCCTCCCCCCTCCCCTCCCTCTCCTTCCCCTTCCCCTCCTCCTCCCCTTCCCCCCTCTCCTCCCCTCCCCCTCCTCTTCCCTTCCCCTCCCTCCCCTCCTCTCCCTTCTCCCTCTCCTCCCCTCCCCTCCCCTGCCTTCCCTTCCCTACCCTTCCCTTCCCTTCCCTTGTTCTTCCTTCCCTGGATGCTCAGTGTATGTATATATGTCCCATGTGTGGTGTGTGCAGCTGTCCTTGGAGGTGAAAGGGGATGTTGGATCCTGTGGACCTAGAGTTTTAGATAGTTGTGAGCAACCCAATGTGGGTGCTATGAACCAAACCTAGGTCTTCTCAAGAACAGCAAGTGCTCTTAACCTCTAGCTATCTCTTTAGATCCCATATGCCTCAGCTTATAGAAGGTACTAATAGCATTCTGAAAGCCATTCTCCTGACCCAGTTAACCCCCTGAGGCCCACGTATAGGTGCCACCAAGTTTGGGATTAAGGCTTTAGCTTAAAGATCGAGGTGGCACAATATTCATCTTATAGCTTACTGTGTGTGATAGAGTGGGTTGATACAGTATCCTATACACTAATATGTGGTCCACAAGACCAAAATATTTATTAGTGTAACCTTTTTGTTTCAGGGGAAAAAATTGATTCAAACACACATTGACTAAAATCATCCTCTCCCAGAGCAGCAGGGGGTGGGTTCCACACCACCTTGAAGATGCTAAAACTTGCAGGTACTCATGTCCTTTATTTAAAACCCAACAGTATTTACATGACTCTACACACATCATCCTTTGTACCTTACATTAGCTCTAGATTACATATAATCTATAGTACAGTACAAATACTATATGTGATGGCTTTTTTAGCTCATTAATAGATTGTCAGAGTAGGGGTTTTGGTTAAGTTTAGATAATTCAAGAAAGGCTATGACATTGGTTCAAAAACAATAAAGTGGCAGATTTTAGCTACTTTTGGAGGAAAAAGTAAACAGTGGCTGGTTCTTTTAAACAGCTTGAATATTTTGAAGTAGTGAGAATTCTCTAGACAATGAGACAAAGTCATGCTTACTGTCTGTCTGAGTTAGGATTTTACTGCTGTAAGCAGACACCATGACCAAGGCAACTCTTATAAGGACAACATTGAATTGGAGCTGGCTTACAGGTTCAGAGGCTCAGTCCATTAGTATCAAGGTGGAAACATGGCAGCATCCAGGCAGGCACAGTGCAGGGGGAGCTGAGAGTTCTACATTTTCATCTGAAGGCTGCTAGCAGAAGACTGGCTTCCAGGCAGCTAGGATGAGGGTCTTAAAACCCACACCCACAGTGACATACCTACTCCAACAGAGCCACACCCTCTAATAGTGCCACTCCCTGGGCCAAGCATATATATACAAACCACACTATGCAAATGGTTATTGTGTTGTTGTCCTAGTTTCTGTGGCTGTAATAAATATCCTGCCCTGAAATTAGGGACTTAGAGAAGAAAGGGCTTATTCCAGCTTACACTTCCAAGTAGCACACCAAGCAAAGACAGGGCAGGAATCTGGATGCAGGACCTGAAGCAAAGACCATGGAGGGATGTTGCTTACTGCCTCATGTTCACCTAGCTTTCTTATAAGGCCCAGATCCATCTATCCAGGGATGGTGCCTCCCACAGTGTGCTGAGCCCTATTATGTCAATCATCAGTGAAAACGACTTCTCACAGACATAACCATGAGCCAGTTTAGTCTGGGCAATCCTGTGATTGAGACCACTTCCCTCCCCGCTGTCCCCCACGAGGACAAGTGTGTGTGTGTGTGTGTATAAAATTATATATAATTGTGGTATAGGAGTGTGTGTGTTCAAGGGTGAGAGAGCACAGCTGGAAGCCAGAGGTGGTCTTTGAGCATCTTCCCTCCATTACTTCTTTATCACTGAAGCATGGCTTCCTTCTAAGCCTGGAGCTGGTTGAGTCAGCTGGTCTCGCTCACCAGCTTGCCCTGGAATTCCCTGTCTCTGTCTCCTGAGTACCGGGATTACTGATGGGCCGCCATGCCCACTGCCATTTATGTGGATGCTGGGGATTCAAACTCTGGTCTTCACGATTGCATGGCACATGCTTTATCGAGCCATCTTCCCTTGCCCGTATTCTCCAGAGAAAATGAAGAGTCAAGATATGTGCATGTCCAGTTCAAATATTATTACTTTCTCTGTAATATCTCACTTTGAAAGACTAGATATTTAACAAATATTCAAAACCACGTTGGTCAATGAGCTGTTCTATCTTCCTATGGTTTTCTGGGCTTGCCACCTTCTAGGTTTGCTCCCCTGGGAGAAAAAAAGCTGATGCTTCCAAAGGTGACATAGGAAGGGCTTTTTATGGGAAAGAAGGCTTACTCTTGCTCAGTGCAGTCCTGCGGTCCTTCGGGGCAGAACTAGATAGGAAATAAAGTCACACTGAGAAAGGACTTCACCTGAAACCATGGAAGAAAGTCCTGTCAGGCATCAAAACTAACCTGAACTATGACCCCAACAGAGCAGAGCACCGGAGTAGAGTCAGATGAGTTCCAGGAGAGGACGGGAAGAAGTCAGGTCTGTGGCTGGATAAGACGGCCTCTGTTGTCCTCAGAGCTGAGGCTGCCCTGTTCCACAGGTCATTCCAGGTTCTCCTGGTGGAAGTGTGAAGGTGCAGCTGAGTCAAAAGTCCTCACAACCTCTGGAGTATTGAGGAGCAGAAACATTAGCTAAGTATTCTTATTCTCTGCATTTGCTTTTAGAATATCAAGGTTCTACCGACAAAGCATCAGGCTTGGTTCTCTGGTAATTTAGTGGATTAGAAAACTCTGGATTCTTGTCTGATTGTAGTGTTAGTGCAGGAAGCTTTGAGGCTGCCGTTCAAAAGTCTGTGAAGAGGAAACCGGATTGGGTGTCTTTCTTGCTGTTTACTGATATGACATTTTATTCTCTTCTATTCTTTTTTTTCCTTTAGAAGAGAGAAGAGAGGAGAGAGGAGAGAGAGAGAGAGAGAGAGAGAGAGAGAGAGAGAGAGAGAGAGAGAGAGAGAGAGAGAGAGATGCTTGGTGATTTAGGTATTCAGAGATTACAAAAGGACCTAAGGCAAGAAGATCAAAAGTTAAGGTCTCTCTGGCCTGAAGAATGAACTGAAGGCTAACCCGGACAACTTACCAAGATCTTGTCTCTGAAAAAAAAATTGTAAAAACAGGAGTTGTTAAGTAGCTGAGTGGTTGTGCAATCATCTGCATGGGAGAGGCCTTGTGTATGATCCAAGCACTTCCCTTAAGCTGGTTTTTAAGGCCTTCTCGCTTGAATCTCTTAGATCCATTTTTGTTTGTTTGTTTTTGTTTTTGACACAGGGTCTCACTGTGTAGCCCTGACTGGCCTGAAATTTGCTCTGTAGACCAGGCTGGACGCTTCTGCTTCCCTAGTCCCATTTCTTTTTCCTGCTCAGAGTTGATGCGTGGTAGGCTCGGTACCTGTTGCATGTTCATTCGGGCCAGAGAGTATTCCAGAGTCAGCAGGCAGTGCAGAAAACACTAAGCAAACAGTGACGCCAAAAGTAAGTTAAGTTAAACCAACAAACGCACAGCTCAGGCATCCACAATCATTTTATTTTTACTCAAATAGGGATTCTTCAGGAACCCCAGACACTGAAAACCTTGGGCTGTCCGTCCTTCCCAGCGAAGTCTTCAATGGTGAATGGTGCAGGCTGGCAGGACTGAAACAGAGAACCCTGCTCTAGGTGCCAGACACTTAAGGTTACTCTTCAAAATAAAAGCCATCAACAAAGATATAGACCAGTGTTGTGACTTGCCCAGGGTGACAGGGATAAGAAATGGCCCACTGATGATGCACACTAAACCAGTGAGAACCTCAAATCTGAATCTGTTGTCACACCCTCCCCCCAAGGTCGAGGCCACTGCACTATCCCAGGGAAGCCACGTCTGCCTGGCTTCCCAAATGTTATCTTCCAGCCCTTTTAGTGACTATACTTTGTGAACATTTAAAGATTTGGTTTTTAGAATTTTTTTTTTTATGTTAAAGAAGGAAATTTGGGGGGTTGGGGAGATGACTCAGCAGTTAACAGCAAGTGGTGTTCTAACAGAGGACCCAGGTTTAATTCCTAGCATGTATGGCGTGGCTCACAACAGTTCACCACACAACTTCTCGGCTTCTGGTACCTTCTTCTGACTCCACGGGCACAGGTACACATGTAGCGCACAGATATTCATGCAGGCAAAACAGTCGTGCACAGAAAATAAAATACATCTAAAAATTTTTTTAAAAAGAAATTTTGCTGAGGAAAAAGTTACAGTAAAATAACAGAAAGGAAAAGAACAAGACTGGGGTCTGGAGAGTTGGCTCAGTGGTTAAAAGCACTTGTTCTTACAAAGGACCTGGGTTTGATTCCCAGCATCCACGGAGCCTCACAGCCTCCTCAGGAACAAGGTATACCTGTGGCTCACAGACATACTTGAGGGCCAAACACTCATGCATACAAAGTAAAATAAATCTTTAAAAATATTTTTTTAATGTTAGAAGAAAGAAAGAAGTGGCATAGCTCTTTTTTTTGTTTTTGTTTTGTTTGTTTGTTTTCTTGTTTTTTTTGGATTTGGGTATTTTGTTTGTTTGTTTGTTTGTTTGTTTGTTTTGACTGGGTTTCTCTGTGTAGCCCTGGCTGTCCTGGAACTTACTCTGCAGACCAGGCTGGCTTCGAACTCAGAAATCCACCTGCCTCTGCCTCCCAGAGTGCTGGAGCATAGCTCTTTTAATCAAAGCAACTTAGAAAGACAACTTAGAAAGCAGAGAAAGGTGGATCTCTATGAGTTTAGGTCACAAATATCATGACCACGAAGCAAGTTGGGGAGGAAAGGGTTTATTGAGCTTACACTTCCACACAGCTGTCCATCACCAAAGGAAGTCAGGGCTGGAACCCAAGCAGGTCAGGAAGCAGGAGCTGACGCAGAGGCCATGGAGGGATGTTTCTTACTGGCTTGCTTCCCCTGGCTTGCTCAGCTTACTTTCTTATAGAACCCAGGACCACCAGCCCAGGGATGGCACCACCCACAAGGGGCCCTCCCCTCTTGATCAATAATTGAGAAAATACCCCACAGCTGGATCTCCTGGAGGCATTTCCTCAACTGAAGCTCCTTTCTCTGTGATAACTCCAGCCTGTGTCAAGTTGACACACAAAATCAGTCAGTACAGAGTTCAAGGCCAGCCTGGTTTATATAGCTACACAGCAAGTTGCAGGGCAACCAGGGCTATCCAGGGCGAGTGGTCCCAACAGCAACAATGTTTCTTTCTTTCTTTTTTTAATGGATGCTATTCTTTCAGTGATATGTGTAAGATTACCACCCACAATTTCTTTCAAACACGTCTTTCTTCATCTCTATCCCCTGTATTGAAAACTATTGAATTAACTGAGGAAAATGTTTGCTGTTACCAGGCGTCATGGCACATATCAGTAATTCCAGAATGTGGGAGGCAGAGGAATGAGGATTGGGAATTTGATGCTAGCCTAGGCTATGGAGGAAAGCCCTGTCTAAAAGGATAGTTGGGTTTTTTTGTTTTTTTGTTTTTTTTTTAGATTTATTTATTATTATAAGTATACTATAGCTGTCTTCAGACACACCAGAAGAGGGGGTCAGATCTCATTAGGGATGATTGTGAGCCACCATGTGGTTTCTGGGATTTGAACTCAGGACCTTTGGAAGAGCAGTAAGTACTCTTAAGTGCTGAGCCATCTCTCCAGCCCAAGGATAGTTCTTATGTTGTGTTTTTTTTTCCCTTTGTTTTTCTATTTGCAGTAGTTCTCAGCCTTCCTAATGCTGCAGCCCTTTAACACAGTTCCTCGTGTTGTGGTGATCCCCAACCATAAAATTATTTTTGTTGCTACTTCATAAATGTAATGTTGCTACTGTTATGAATTGTAGTGTAACTATCTTTGGAGACAGAGGGTTGTTGCTGCAGGGGTCTCGACCCACAGGTTGAAAAACCCTGACTGAGTGTGCCCTGACTTTACTGTCTCCTGGCTTCCCTGTTCATTTTTGGTCAGGCTGGATTCCCAGTGAAGACTCACGGTTTCTGGTCTGGAGGGTTTACGTCTGAGTGTTCACATTCAGGTTGCTGCATGGATGAAGAAAAAAAAAAGAGTGGAATTGTCAGCATTTGAAATTTACAGTTTTATCAATTTCTTTGCTTTCTAGCTGATTTCTTATCCGTATAAGTTCCTTTCATCTTAAGCAACTTGAAGAAGGAAAGGTTAGCCCAGCGGCGGTGGCACACCCTTTAATCCTAGCACTCAGGTGGCAGGGGCAGGTGGATAGATCACTGAGGTTGAGGCCAACCTGATCTACAGAGTGAATTCCAGGGCAGCCAGGGCTACAGGGAGAAACAAAAGGTTAATTCTGCTTTTTTAGTGTGAGGGTATGGCCTGCCCATCACAGCTGGGGAAGAGAGGTAATTGGAGCTTGAGGTAGCTAGCTGACTATATCAGCTAGCTGCCAAGCAGAAAGCAGAAAAATGGCGCTCTTTTTTGTCCCCCCCCCCCCTCCCTGGCTGTCCTGGAATTACTCTGTAGACCAGGTTGGCCTCAAACTCAGAAATCCGCCTGCCTCTGTCTCCCAAGTGCTGGGATTAAAAGCGTGCACCACCACTGCCTGACTTTACTTTCTCCTTATTCAGCCTAGGACCTCAATCCCTGGAATGGTGGGCGTTCCTTCCTCCCTCGATCAGACCTGCAACTTCCTTTACAGACATTTGTTTCTAAGGTGATTCTAGACCCTGTGAGGTTAGCAGTCAACACACGCGGTCACATGACCCTTAAACCGCCCTTACTGTCTGAATCAGAAAGGTCTTTAGACATTTTCCAATGAACCAAAGTCTAGCATTCTGGCCCTTTGGAGAAAGGTAGCAGTTCAACGGGGCCAGAGTGGAAGGGGTGGGGGTTGGGGGGAGGGAAACAGTGCGCATGAGCAGCTGATTCTTAAAACCACTGAGCTATTACCACTGAGTGTGTGACTAATCCCCTTCCCCAGGCACACGGTCCTTGCCTACTTCACAAGGCTACAGTGGAATTTGCTGTGCATTTCGGGGTGCTTGCATGTCACCTATAGGTCCGTGCTTTACATATTGCTAATGCTTACTACAAGCTTAGGGTTTGGGAGACCTTGGAATTGAAGCATTCAGTCTGACCCTGCGGCTGTAAGGCTCCAGAGAGATTTGAAGAAACAGCTGAGGACTCCTGAGAGGGTCAGAGAGGCATACTGTACTCTAGGTATCCCTTGAAACTGCGTGGACAGTCATGTCTGTTGAATTCTCACCCTTGCTGAGTCTGTATCTTGTAGCGAATTCTCAGAGGACTCTGGAGCCGCCTTCACATCTGAGTGGCATGTGTGGCTGCCTCTCTTGAAGTCTGCTAATAGATAAAGGTGCTAGCAACACGGTTAAAACAAGCCTTAATATCAAAGTCAGTTGTAGCGAGAGCACCAGATACTATAGTTCTTATTTGGCTTCAAAGAAATGTTGTTTTCCTAAAGGGCAGAACACATACGGGTTGATATTTGAGGTGGAAATTAACTGGTGAAACTTGTAACAGGTGCACAGTAACCAGCTCAGTCTTCAGAGGCCCTGTCAACCAGAAAAGCCAGGGCTGTATCTTAAAACAGAGACTAGTACATGCCTGGCTTAAGGGAAGGGCTTCCCAGTGTCCATCTACCTGAGACTGCTGTGAGTGAATGGACGCACTATAGGCAGGTCTTCTCACTTCCCTACAAAAAGACAGAAATCAGAGCTCTAAAATACGGTATCTCCTCTTGTCTTACCATAAAATATATGTCTCTTACCATTTAAATAAATTTAAAACCATATGGAATAAGCCAGACTGAGCTCACAAATCACAAATGGGTAATATCTTTTTTTTTTTTTATTATTTGTTTGTTTGAGACAGGGTTTCTCTGTGTAGTCCTGGCTGTCCTGGAACTCACTCTGTAGACCAGGCTGGCCCTGAACTCAGAAATCTGCCTGCCTCTGCCTCCCAAGTGCTGGAACTAAAGTCATGAGCCACCACTGCCCGGCATAATGGGTGATATCTTGTGTAAGCCATCTTTTCTTTTGGCATGTGGGAAGCCCACATCCCAGAACGAGGATGTTCCAAATGCTGTCCTTGCCCAGTACTGAACGTTCCAGGTTAGCTTTTGGGTCTCTGGATCCATCTTGTATTTGTGGTACATGTGTGTTTGTGTGTTTGTCTGTTTGTGTGTGTGTGTGCTTGATGGGAGGGGGTTCAGGGAAGAGAAAGAGGAATTTTTATTGTACAGTAGATTCTAATGACCTGAAACAAAGAGAGAGTTCCAGCTTCAGTCCTCTTAGCTGTATTCTCAGAATTTCCTGGGAGTTATAAAAAAAATATGATAGAGTGGAAAGGAAGGGGCAATAGCATTAAACAGATATAAAGGATTCTAGAAAGGTCTAGTGTTGCCACACAAACCTTCCTGAGATTATAGAAATGTTCTTTTGTCTACCTAGAAAGGTCTCACTGTGTAGCCTAGGCTGGCCCAGAATTTCCAATCCTCTTTTCTTAGCATCCCAAGTGCCGGGATTATAGGATGCAGATATGTTCCTTATTGTCACTGTTTCTAGCATGGTACCCATATCCATGTGCGGCTGTAGAGTGCTTATATTGTGGCCAGAGCAGCCAAGAGTCTAATGCTCGGTTTCATTTAAAACAAAACAAAACAAAAACCTCAGAATGCGTTCCTCCCGCTTCTGCAACCAAGTGGAAGGCCATACAGAGTGTATATGGAAGTTAACTTTTTTAAAAAGATTACTTATTTATTTTTATTTATATGAGTATGCTGTAGCCTTCAGACACACACCAGAAGAGTACATCAGATCCCATTACAGATGGTTGTGAGCCACCATGTGGTTGCTGGGAATTGAACTCAGGGCCTCTGGAAGAGTGCTCAGTCTCTTCACACTGAGCCATCTCTTCAGCCCTCATTTAATTTAATTTAAATTTAAAAGCCACAATAGCAAGTAGCTACTATATTGGGCAATGCTCCTCACCCCACTTCTTGGGAGGTATGTGATAGTAGAGACATAGGAAATCATCCATTCTCTAGCAGTATCTTTTTGGGGGTGGGGGTGGGGAGGGTTGGTTTTTTGGATTTGATTTTTTTTCGAAACAGGGTTTCTTATGTAGCCCTGGCTATCCTGGAACTCACTCTGTAGACCAGGCTGGCCTTGAACTTAGAAATCTGCCTGCCTCTGCCTCCCAGAGTGCTGGGATTACAGGCATGCGCCACCACCGCCCGGCCTCTAGCTGTATCTTGAGGTCTATATTCATACACACATGTGTACATGTTTTCTCTGACTTCTATGATTTCTCTGCAGCTATCTGCTTGAGAATGAGTGGATGAGTTTGTTTAGAGCAAATCTGCAGTACCCCAGTCTGGTCTTGTATCATTATGTACCTGAGGCTGGCCTTGAATTTTTGGTCCTTCTATCTGCACCTCCCAAGCTGTGGGTTTACAGTTGTGTACCACCATAGCTGGCTAAGAACAAGTTTTCTTTCTTTCTTTTTTTTTTTTTTTCTTTTTTTTTTTTTTGGTTTTTCAAGACAGGATTTCTCTATGTAGCCCCTGGCTGTCCTGGAACTCACTCTGTAGACCAGGCTAGCCTCGAACTCAGAAATCTGCCTGCCTCTGCCTCCCAAGCCGTGGGTTTACAGTTGTGTACCACCATAGCTGGCTGAGAGCAAGTTTTCTTCCTTTCTTTTTCTTTTTTTTTTTTTCTTTTTTTGGTTTTTCAAGACAGGATTTCTCTGTGTAGCCCCTGGCTGTCCTGGAACTCACTCTGTAGACCAGGCTAGCCTCGAACTCAGAAATC
The DNA here is from genome assembly GCF_947179515.1 of Apodemus sylvaticus. NCBI lineage: Eukaryota > Metazoa > Chordata > Mammalia > Rodentia > Muridae > Apodemus > Apodemus sylvaticus. Next base: position 63,575,634 of record NC_067484.1, on the reverse strand, counting down.
TGCCTGCCTCTGCCTCCCAAGTACTGGGATTACAGGCATGTGCCACCACTACCTGGCTGAGAACAAGTTTTCAAATGGAGTGAGTTTAAAGAAATAAACTTGCTAAACATTTTTAGTAAAAACATTCAATAAGTAGTATGTGGGTGCATGCATATAGCACACAAAAGGATCACAGAATGACTGGCACTTTGGAACTACCTACCAGCTCTATAGCTAGTTACCGAATTATAGTCACCATACCACTGTTGGCTCAGCGACCAGTGTTCCACAGGCCTGTAAGGTAAAGTCAAAAAGACTTTCAAGGCTGTTTCATTAGTATTACTATTTGTTTTGATTGCAGAACTTGGAATTCTAGAACTTGGAACTTTTTAGTCTTTTACAAATTAGAAGTAAGTATAAAATGTAACAATCCTCAGACCCATGTGACCTTTCTCCCCTTTCTCCTAGTGGCTGCCATTGTTTCTCCAGGACTCTGGTGATTTTCAGGGCCCACTGCTCAGAGCCCAGTGACACATACTTCAGCACACATCTCATAGGTAGTGAGACAGGTTCCTGCCCACAGCAGCTGCCGGCAGAGCATGAACACAGTGTGCCTGTAATCCTGTTTCTGTGGACCTGGGCGCTGGAGGTCTTGATCCTATAGTGCCAGCATCTTCCGCGAGTTGCCCACATCTTTTCCTGGGTCTTTTTGATTGCAGCTCTCTCTGTCTTGTATGGCTGGTGGTTTCTCTCCAGAAGCTTCCATGAGTGCTTTTTTGCCTGTTGCTTTCCAAACAGTTTTACACATGAATGATTTGGGGCAGGACCTCAGCCCTGGACAATGATGATATCAATTTTCTTCCTTGTTTTTCCTGAAGGTTCACTTTAAAGAATAACATTGACGGGCTGGAGAGATGGCTCAGTGGTTAAGAGCACTGATTGCTCTTCCAAAGGTCCTGAGTTCAAATCCCAGCAACCACATGGTAGCTCACAACCATCCATAATGAGATCTGACTCCCTCTTCTGGAGTGTCTGAAGACAGCTACAGTGTACTTACATGTAATAAATAAATAAATAAATAAATAAATAAATAAATAATAACATTGACAACACTCCCACCCACATACCCACCCCATTATGTGGGATATATTAAAGGAGACCGAAAGACCAAAAGAAAAACCTCCAAATCACAAAACCTATCTGCTCCAGCACACAGAGTCAGCCTCTGCAAGCTGCATGCTTCTGACTGCAGAAAGACCCCCAACATGCAAACATTTTCTTTTTCCACAGATGGGGCAGTATCTGGCTAAGTTCTGGGTGATGGAGAAATCTGCTTCACAACCCAGTCAACCTGGTGTGTGAAAAGTTGAAAAACCGTGTCAAAACTTACAACCCCCCCCCCAGTCAAAATTTACAACCCCCCATCCCTGACCACTGGTTGTCAGCCTAAAGGCGTGGGGGTGGGCAGGGGATATAGCTGTCTCTGTGACACCTTGCTTGTGAGGAGCTATCTTTTGATAACACAGTGCCTCAGTGGAACCTGGCCTGAAGCCAGTGTGGGGAGCAGTGGAGAATCTACGTAGCTACAGGAGCCTGGAAAGTTGATGTGGGTGGCGCTTGTCTGGAGGGAGGACTGACTGAGTAGAAGCAGCTGGGAAAGTTCTCTCCGAAAGCCACCTTGGATACCACAGAGGGTAGACCAGGACAGGAGCAGAGACACAGGGTATGCCTGGTTGGTTCTCATGGCAACCTGAAAGTGGAGATAAGGGAAGTGGTAGAATGTCAGTTGGGCACATGCCAGTGATGTGACCTTGGGCCTCACCACTGCTGTCTGGGAAATGGGGGTAGGGGTGGGAACAATATCTTATAGGCATTCCTATCCCCACACATGTGACGATTTGACTTAGACACCCAGGGTTCCTGCCCACACAGGCTTAGGTTTTAACTGGGGCTGGCGGAGCCTGGGGTGGAGGGAGGTTCAGCTGTGTAACATAGACAGTGGAAGGTGAGAGAGGAGAACCAACTGTAGGGGTTGGGAGTGAGCACTTGGGTGAGGTTAGAAAGGAACAGGCACAGCCTTTACTGAGTTCTTAGGAGCAAGCCAAGCACCCACCATTAAATATAGGACTGCATTTAAAACCAGCACTAATGTTACAGGGCTGTAGCAGAGAGCTTGTATTACCCAAGGACACATAGGTTGAAAGGGTTCAAGTAGGAACTTGAGCCAGGAGAAAACACCAAATGTATTATATATAATATTATTAAATATATACTATGTATAGTATATAATAATATATAGTATATATTATATATAATATATATATAGTATTATATATTTTCTATTAGTTTTTATTGCTGTATGTTTATGTGTGATTTTTATTTTAGGTCTGTGTTCTATGTGTGAAGGGTCAGAGGTTAAGTATATTACCTTTGTGGAGTCAGTGATCTCCTCCCACCTTTCCGTGGGTTTGTGGCTCAAATCTGCACCAGTGCTTTATTGCTACTTTACTGGCTGGGTCATCTCTGCAGCAGGCTCTGGCTTCTTTTTCACCCAGCTTATTACCTCACAAGCTGTACTGAACCTTAAACAAAAATCCCTGCGCTGGCAGAGCCCACGTCCAACAGGAACTTAGTAAGGGCAAGAAGCCAGCCAGCCTTGCCCTCGGTTCTGCTCCCCAATAACTGGCCCTTCCGGGGTGACTCCCCTATAGTCCCCTGAGTAAGACTCTAGAGAGCATTCTGAGGGATCCTGCAGATTCTTAGAGGGTAGGGAGCAGTAGAAAGGCTTGCACCAGAGCAGCTCTGCAACTGTGACCCCACCCCTTTCTCCACCCAGCCAGCAAGTGGGCGTGGAAACAGGGATCGGCCAGAGTAAGGACCTTAATCCCTGCCGAGACTTCCGGGAGAGTTTACCAGAGACCAAAAGCCGTTCCAGCGGCGAGGTATCCTTGGCAGGTGTTGACCCTGCGGGCCCTTCACTACTCCTCCTTCTGACACGCTTCCCAGGATCCTGCCCCGCTTCTCCCAGGAACCGGTTCCTTGGAGATGAAAGACCAGAAAATGCAACAAGCCATCGGCGGCTCTCACTCGATTGATTTTTACACAAAATTTGCCTTCATGCACGAAGGATGGAAAAATGATCCCATAAATAATGGATAACAAAAACAAATGCAGGGGAGAAATCAATAGTCACACACTTGATACTGCAGGGAGATGGGGGAGGAAAATAAGGAGCCTGTTCCAACCAAACGGCACCTCAGGGAACCCCTTGCAGTATTTCCTTCTGGGGAGGGAGAGGCCGGGCTTGCCCTGGGGACCTCTGGAACCTGAGTGGGAAGTCCCTGGAGGGGAGGAGACAGAGTTGAATCTCACAGATATTTGGCTTCCCAGAGTCCTAGAGAGAGGGAGTGGTTTTTTTCTTCCCTCCCTTCCCCTCCCTTTCTCCATCCCCCCCACCCCCTTTCTCTCTCCCTCCAGTATTCTTGGTCTGCCTTAGGTCAACCTTACCCTCCAGGGATGCCCTCATTCCAACCCACCCTCCCCTCTGGGCTGTCTGTGACCTGAACAACTCCAGCTTTTCAGGGCTGCCACTGCCGAAATACCTTCCAAGCTTTACTGCGGTTCTCTTTCTACGGAAACTCAGCAGGCTGCACACTCACTCCAGGCGCCTCCAGTGTGTCACTGAGACAGGAGTCTGAGTCCCGGTTCTCAGTTACTCTACTTGCCTCTTCTGTAGGAGGTTTGTAGGGGTACAAACGCTTAGCCTGCTGAGAAGGGTTAGATGACTTGGTATAAAATTCTGGGCATTTAATATAGCAAACAGTCAAACTAAAGCAGGTAAAAATCACCCACAAAACACATCAGAATCCACACTTCCTCTGCCTACCTTCACTTCCGGACCGAGGGTGATTCCACTTGGAGATGTGTGACTCCTTCATGCGTATTGTTTTCTAGAATCCCTACTTTACTGGAAAATATGTCTATTATGTCCTACGGAAGTGATATGCAGCCAGAGCCCCCCTTCCATTCTCATTAGCCCAAACATCCTCCTTTCTTAAAAAAGTATGTATGCTTGCTTATGTATGTGTGTGCATACATGCATGCATCTATACATGTATGTCTTCATGTGTCCTCTACATGGTAGCAAACTGCATATCATTCCATATTTTTCTTACTATACATAGTGTATCTTTGTATTTACTCCATCAGCATGTCAATTTTCTTTGCTTTTTTTGTTTGTGCCTTTTTTTATGATTTATTTATTTATTATATGTAAGTACACTGTAGCTGTCCTCAGACACTCCAGAAGAGGGTGTCAGATCTCGTTATGGATGGTTGTGAGCCACCATGTGGTTGCTGGGAATTGAACTCAGGACCTTGGGAAGAGCAGTCAGTGCTCTTTTTTTTCTTTCGAGACAGGGTTTCTCTGTGTAGCCCTGGTTGTCCTGGAACTCACTCTGTAGACCAGGCTGGCCTTGAACTCAGAAATCCGCCTGCCTCTGCCTCCTAAGTAGGGATTAAAGGCGTGTGCCACCCCCACTGCCTGGCTGCAGTCAGTGCTCTTAACCCTCTTAACCACTGAGCCATCTCTCCAGCCCCCGTTTTTCCTTTTGAGACAGGGTTTCTTTGTGTAGCCTAGGACTAGCTCTGTAGACCAGGCTGGCCTCGAACTCACTGAGATCCACCTGCCTCTCTATCCCAAGTGCTGGGATTTTATAAAGATGTGTGCCATCACTGACTGTATTTATTTATTTATTTATTTATTTATTTATTTGGTTTTTAAATAGAAAATAGAAATTAAATAGAGAAATTTAATTTTTCTCTAGTCGTTTGCTTTTGAAGGTGTGCTAAAGGGCCTCATGCATTAGATAACTTTTTAGTGCATCAACACAATAAGCGCCTACATGCGTAATCGCCAGGATAAAGGAGATACATAATTTTACTTTTGATAAATGTCCGGTTAAAATGAAAGCACTAGTGTGCTTCCTATGAGAGTGCCTGCTGCTCTCCATTCCTGAAGCACACTCAGGAAGGCTTCCGCATGGCTTTTGTCAGCCGCGGTCCTTGGCAGGAGCTCTCTGCTCCAAACACTGGTGAGTGTTTTCATGTCTGCATTCTTCCGTCTTCCCTGTTATAATCCACACACTCTTCCTCTGTCTGGCAGAATTCCATGTATCTGACAGACAGCCCTTGCTCAAACACCACCATGTGTGGGACCCTTCCAGTGCCCCCCAGTAGAGTTAGCCTATAGACCCCCCCTCCTCTGCACACACAGCACACGGAAGGCTTCACAGTGCTTACCACAGTGTCATATTGTTTACATGTCCCACCCTGTTCACTGTATTCTCAGAGGGAATTGTAAGCACTGAATATCTATTAGACAGATGTGCAAGGGTCTATGCTGAACACTGTTGGGAGAAAAATACTGTAAAAGGCTGGCTCCCATCCCTCCGGGAACTTATAGAGCTTTTTGGAACTCTGGCTCTCTAAATGAAGATTCATATTAATAACCTCTGTAGCTGTCATATGAGGTTAGACCCATATATCATATGTGTCATATATTGTATCATTCTGTGTCATATATTGTACACAGAAGTGGGAGGATGCATTTTTATTCTAGAGAGAAAAGATTTATTTATCAAGCATCCCCTGCCCCCTCCCCCCCCTCCCCCCCCCCCCCGTGTATGTGCGTGTGAAGGGGTGGAGCTAGCGTAATATCCAGAAAAGCCCATGCACCCTTGGATCTCTAAACCCCACGGCACTGGGTTATAGGTACCTCCATGTGCTATTGCACATCACCTGGTTTTTGTTTGTTTTTTCCAGACAGGGTTTCTCTGTGTATCCTTGGCTGTCCTGGAACTTGCTCTATAGACCAGCCCGGCTTCGAACTCACAGAGATCCACCTGCCTCTGCCTCCCAAGTGCTGGGAGTAAAGGTGTGCACCACCACCCAGCTTTTTCAATGTAGGTGTTAAGATCTGAACTTAGGTTCTCCTGGGTGCACAACAAGTACCATCTCTCCAGCTCCCGCCATACCTCATTCTCCTCTTAAGCAACTTTCTTTCCTTTGTGGTGCTGAGGATTAAATCCAGGGTCTGAGATACACATGCCAAACCCACCCTTCCCCTCAGTCTCTCCTTTTCTTCTACTCGTTCTTCCCTCTATCCCTTCCTTCCTTCCTCCCTTCCTTCCTTCTTTCCTTCCTTCTTGGGACAGGTCTGCAGAATTGACTTTGCTAGAGCAAGGAGGAAATGCTGGATTGTGAGGGGCAGAACAGAAGCCTGTGTGCCTCTGCTTCTCAGGGGATACTCTGCACTGTATGTCTGAATCAGATGGTCAGCGTCCACCAAGGAGTGTGGACAAGGGCAGGTTACCGTTCAAGGGATGGCACAAGGTGAAGCCATAGGAAACAGAATAAGTTAAACAGGAGGGAAAAACACAAACCGAAAAGTTCAGTGGGCACAGCAGGGCCGATCACTTAGCTGAAGGAGGCGTCAGTTTCACACTCTCTCTCAACAACCTGATTTGAAACCCCAAACCTATCAGAAAGCTTGATCCTTAATGTGGATTATTGTTTTATAAATTATTAAGGAGAGCAATATCTCTCCATTTACTGAATGTCATAACAAAAGAGTTAGGAGGGAAACCAAGACATTGTCTACCCAAAGAGCCCAGCATTTGGACAGTGTAAAGTCACTAAATAATTCAGCAGCTATTTGAAAGTATAGTGTTTTGTAATTTCGACAGAACCATCTTTGTCTGGCTCTCCGTAGTGCAGAATTTTAAAAAGAGGCTCGCCTCCGTGAAGACCTGTTTCTAGGAGAAATGGGAGTTGGTGGAAACACTGGTCAGGAGGAAAAGGACTGTCTAATTAGAGAGCCTCGTGTTTACTTGGATTTTAAATTTTTCATGAGACCGTGAGACCTAGCCATTTTCAAGTAATATCTTTGATTTCTTTCTCAGTGCCCACACATGTGTTATCTGAGAATACCTATCCGTGCCTTCTTTCCTTACGAGTCTTTCCGTGAACACCACGGAAGGGGAACCACTCATGTGAGGTGATTCTGGCATACCAGCCAGAAGAAGGATGGGATACTGGCCCAGAACACGTTGGATCAAGCCTGGCCTGGCTCTCATGCTATGGAGTCAGAAGCCTCTGCTTACCTAGAGCCTGAGGTAAAACACAGGAGGACTGACCTAAAAGGAAGCCATCATTCATCGTTTTTGGTTGGCTTATTTCTAGCTGATCTTACTAGAGAGGATTTATGCAGCTGACCGCAGCACATAAAGCTAAAATAAAACATCCTGAGCTTTACTGGAAGCAGCACACTAGTGGTTCTCAGCCCCCCTAATGCTGTGACCCTTTAATACAGTCCCTCACGTTGTGGTGGTCCCCCCCAACCATAAAATTATTTTTGTTACTACTTCATGATTGTAATGTTGCTACTGTTATGAATCATAATGTAAATATCTGTGTTTTCTGATGGTCTTAGATGACCACCCTGAAAGGTCATCTTTTCCCCTGAAGGAATTGTCACCCGCAGGTTGAGAGCCACTGCAGTAGAGTATTTTAGGCAGGAGAACACCTAGGATTGTATACGGCCCTGACCAGCCAGTCCTATATGAACTGAGGCAGAAGACTTAATCTTGTGTTTCAGTGTCCTGATCTTTAAATCGTGTGATAATTGTGCTTGCCTACAGAGTTATCATGAGGGTCGCACCAGGAGACAAGGTAAATGACAGGATTCTGCCTGACACATGCTTCTATAGAAGTCCACAACTTCTATTCCTATACCCTCAGATCCTCCGATCTCAAGACTTAAGAGTGGGTAGGTAGCTAATTCCGGAGACTGGAGTTCTGCATTTAATGTGGCTATTGAAGGAGAGCTTTCTGCAAGTATGTTATTGGCAAGACAGACTCCTGTGGATGAGTTATGCTGTGGCATCCCAGAGGTCCCGGCATGGATGCAAACCAATTAAGTTAAGCACTTACCACAATCACAAGTGCAACTCATGGGTTTAAAGTGGGAAAAGAGTACTGTGAACTTGGCTTTGCTTTGTCAAATGTACTGGAAATATAGTCCATGAGTTCTTCCCTCTTGTTCTTCTTAATTCTGGGGCCACTTTTTGGCTCATGAAGCACAGAATTCCGGGTGTGTATCTTCTAGGCTGTGTCTCCTTTGTTTAGGCTCTTTATGACTCTCATTTCTTCATTTGTAAAAATGAAAGTAGTTTCAGTGCTAGGAGCAGAAGTCACCCCAGTAATTTGGAAGCACAGGGGATTATTTAACATTAGAAATTAGGTACCTATAAAATTATTGGAAAGGTTGAAATGCGGATTCTAGGTTAGGCATTTGGAATAATTTATGAAGTACTGCAAAATGTCGAGCAGAGAAGCAATAACCATTGCCAAGGTAGAGATAGTGAGAGAGTAACAACCTGCCTCTGGGCAACTAAGGACTTAACCTTATCATTTGGCTACTCTTTGTACTTCAGGATTCTTTCATTACTTCTTAAGCTATCTGGTTACCAGACTAGTCTCTGTACGCTTATTCTTGCTAGTTGAAAACAGAAAACTACACTTCCATTTATTTCTGCCTTCAAGACTTGCCAGGGTATTTCTACTTCATAGAAATATTGATTGCACATGTAGACCTTAGCTGCAAGAGTCCTGGAAGGAATTACCTCGCTCACCTCTGGAAAACAGAAAGATTACTAAAGGAAAGTGAATACCAACTTAGTATACCCATTCTAACGCCAGAGATGCCTTTTTAAAAGCCTTTAGTCTGTGTGATAGGACCTCAGGGCACTTTTGTAGGCCACACCCCTTCCTTTCTACCTGAAAGCTCCTGACCTTTATCATGGACTTTACAATTCTCAGCCTGTTGCTTTGGGTCAGATGTTGGAGTCTCTATCTGCCCTCTTTGTAGCAATTCCTGAGTAGAACGAGATTGCTTGGCTTGATCATATTTATGCTGTTCCTACCTGGTGTGAGGTCCCTATACTAGAATGGAGACTAAGATTCATAGGATAGGAATTCAGGAAGAAAACTATAAATAAAAGGCAAAAGAAAGGACTGGGAATTAACAGCTCAAGTTAGTCTGAGGTGAGAAAAGTTACCACCCCACCTCTTCTCAGATGCTCCTGGCTATTTCCTACTGAAGTCTGTTGGTTGTATTTGCTTGTTCATTTGAGACAGGATTTCAAGCAGCCTAGTCTGACCTCAAACTTAGATGCCTGAGAGTGACTTTAGATTTCTTTTTTTTTTTTTAAGATTTATTTATTTTATTTATATGAGTACACTGTCACTGTCTTCAGACACACCAGAAGAGGAAAAGGACATCGGATCCCATTACAGATGGTTGTGAGCCACCATGTGGTTGCTGGAAATTGGACTCAGGACCTCTGGAAGAGCAGTCGGTGTCTTAACCGCTGAGCCATCTCTCCAGCCGGACTTTAAATTTCTCATCTCCTTGTTTCCTCTTCTTCATGCAGGAATTACAGGAGTTTCCCACCATGCCTAGTTTCCCATTTATGCATTACGTTTCAGAATTTCCCTTTTATCCAGGGCATCACAGTCAAGTTTACTTATTGTATACTTTACTTCTTTTGAGGCTTTTATAAAGTGATCAGTTCCTGAGGTTCTCACAGCTACTGGGGCTTCAGTTCAGCTCAGCAAAACTGAACCAGCATTTCAAGAGCATAGTTGAAGTACAGAAGGCAGACTTTGAAGAAGCGGTCCAGGAATAAGAATGATCGCTGTAGCTGAGACACACGGGGTGATCAAAACTGACAACATAACAAAGCCTGGCTTGTCAGCAGAAGCGAATGCCTTAAGGACCTGCCCCACCAGGACGTGTAGTCCTCTTTCCCAGGGACTGTGCACTGCTAATGCATAACTCAAAGTTAAAGAATGACACTGTGCTTCCCAAAGTCTCAAGATAGTGCAAGGGATAGCCCACAGGTCATACCAAAGGACTTCCCTGATTGTTCAGAGAACGGTCCTGGCGGCAGTTAATAGTTAATCTATCTTTCTTTTTTAAACAAGCAAACAAACAAACAAACAAACAAACAAACAAACCCTCAGGATCTCATATAGCCCAGGTTAACCTCGAAGTCATCTTTTAGCTGAGGATAGCTTTTAACCTCTATTCCTTTTGACTCTACCTTCTAAATCCTAGGATTTTATTCATGAGAATCATACCTGGAGCTGGGTACCGAGGTCAGGGCCTTGTGCATGCCAGGCAAGTCCTCTAACCAAACGAGCTACAATCCCAACAGTTTAATGTTTAATTCTCAGTAAAAACAGTTTCATCTATAAAATGCGTTTGTATTTTATTCTGTACTTTATGTAATTTTGGGCAAATTACTGAACTCTCACAGTTCTCATTTCTTTCTTTAATAAAAAAAAAATCCAATAGTAGTCAGCTTAGAGAATGACAGACACTATGATGCCAGTAGTGGTGGCACACACCGGTAGGATTTGCTGAAGGAGGCAGAGGCAGGAGGTTCACGAGAATGACACTATGGAAATCGCGTGTAAAGTATTTTTTTTAACATTCAAAGCAAAAAATAACTTTGTTATTGAATTATTGTGAACTCATTGGCACAGTATTTTGAAGCCAGTTGGAAATCAGATGATGTCAGGAAGCAAATAAATGAGACGCTGTGATCAGAAGAAGGAATAAAAGTGTATTCCTTAGCTGGGCATGGTGGTGCACACCTTTAATCCCAGCACTTGGAAGGCAAGCAGATCTCTGATTTCAAGGCTTGCCTAGTCTACAGAGGGAGTTCCAACACAGCCAGGGCTACACAGAAAAAAATTGTCTCAAAAAAAAATGATAGAATAAACGTCAAGGAAATATCAAGGAAATATCCAACAAAAACAGCAAATTTAGGTTTCTGTATGTGGTTTGTACAGCCCAGTTGGTCGATGTTCTTTGTAATTTGCCCAGTCAATGGAGGAAGTGATGTGTCTGGAGTTATTTACTCTACCCCCTTCCACCTGAAACAGCTTGCCAAAGTTTATTACATGGCTAACAGAAACATAGATGAAGGATCACGGGGGAGGGGGGAAACTTTGATGTCTTAAGTATTCAAGGTTTACCACGGTATGAATGACAATCTTAAGCAGTTAGAAACAAGTCACAAGCAACCATATGAAAACATCACGTGAATCACGGTGCATTTAATCACTGATATAACCAGGGATGGTTGTTAATATGAGATAGGCTTTGCTTGTGCTAGCAGGACAAAGGCATCAACTCTGGCCTCAAGTAGACAGGGATCCTAGGAAGACAAAGACAATTAATAAACAATACTATTGAAAATAATTGTTTTCTTTTTTTAAAGATTTATTTTGACTTATTTTATGTATATGAGTATATATGAGTACATTGTCTTCATGCACACCAAAAAATATGGAACGCTTCACAAATTTGCACGCCATCCTTGGGCAGGGGTCATGCTAATCTTCTCTGTGTCGTTCCAATTTTAGTGTATGTGCTGCCAAAGCGAGCACAAATAGTTGTTTTCACATAATTTTGTAACATTGAGGGGATAAGGAGACATTGAGTGGCATACAGTATGACTCTCTTGACATTACAATATGCCCAAGAGGGGCTGGAGAGACTGCTTAACAGTTAAGAGCACATTGTTCTTGCAGATCTGGGTTTGATTCCCAGCTCACAACCACCCATAATTCCAGTCTTAGGTGACACAAGGCCCACTTCTAACCATTTTGGGCAGAAGTCACACACGTTGTACACAGACAAACATGCATATAAAACACTCATATACATAAAATAAAATTTAAAGATCTAAAAAATAATGTTCAAGTAAACAAGTCTCTCTTCAGCTACCTATATCTCAAGCTTTCTCTAATTTTTTTTTGGGGGGGGGAGGGGACAGGGTTTATCTGTATAGTCCTGGCTGTCCTGGAACTTGCTCTGTAGACCAGGCTGTCTTCGAACTCAGAGATCCACCCTCCTCTGACTCCAGAGTGCTGGAGCTAAAGTGCCTGGCTGCTTTCTCTATTTGCTCAGTGAGAACTTAAGTGTGGGGGAGTTTTGAAAGCAACATTTCCCTACCTATAAGGATGCTGTGAAATCAAATCAGAAGTTATCTTCTTACCTCCTTGCTGCCTGTAGCTTGACCTTGTCCCTGGTGACTGAGGCCCAGACTTGGGTGCAGAGATTTTCCTTGAGACTTAACACTACAGAGCCTGACGGAAAGAATGAGCAGTCAGACCCAGCAGAAGAGCAGAGGGTGGAGAGCACCCTTGGTCACACACTATCAGTGTCGCTGGCATTTAGCCTTCCTGGAGACTGTTCCTTGACTGAATTTTCCTTTGGGAAACGGAGCATTATCCATGGAATTCTGTCCATCCGTCAATAACTGCTACATGAAACTTGAGTTCTTAACAAGTTCTCAGGCTGTTCTTTGTTTATGAAGGAAGGTAGGATAGACTAGCAGCTAGCAGACATGGAGTTGGGGTCTCTAGAGGGGAGTGCTGACCTCAAGCACAGAGCTGCCCATATGTTGACATCAGGTGGGTTAGAAGGACAGACATGGCATGCAAAGTCCCAGCAGCATCCAAACATGCCTGCTGTTTAAGGGCTCTGTCCCCATTTCTCCTGCTCAGTGTTTGTCAACAATTCAGAAAACTGAACAACAAGCTTCTCATATTTGGGAACAGGATAGATTTAGGAATGAAAATGAATTCAATGAGTATCAACTTCTGAAAGAGGCTGGATGATGAACCACATTAAGGGTGGATTTCAAGAAAGAGAGGAATGTAAGTTAAACATTTTATACATCATTCTTAAAAATTGCACATAGCTTACTGAAAAAAATCACGAAGCAAAATATATGCAGGGTCAAGTTTATATTTCCAATAGAAATTTTGTCCAGTCATACAATTTCTCATCAGATAGACTTATAAAAGTATATCTAATGATTGCTCAACGGATGCTAGCTAAGATCTTTTTAAAAAGAGAGACTTTTCAGAAAAAGTGGTCCAGAATTGATAGGCCGCCATTGGGAGAGTGACATCTGTGACATTGCCCACTGTCAGATGGCCTTTGGCTGAACTCTTGGAGGAGAAGACTCAAGAGTGCTCTCAGAATCCTCCACTGGGGTATTCATTGTGCTTTTGCTGACCCATGTGCTTGTCCTAGAGTCATCAGTGGTGAGGTTTCCATGGGAACTATGAAGGGCTCACAATTCTATGTCTAAACCCCGAATCCCAGAGGGAAGAGACTAGCACCGAGGCAGTCTCCCTAGTAATGGTACACATTTTAAACTGTCTAATTAAATATTAACCCCAGAGATAGAGCATTAACGGGGCCTCCTCTGTAAACTTTGAGTGTCTCATAAACACCCAGAAAGGAACAAGGTAAAACATACCAAGGAAATTCAGTCTATGCGTACATCCTTTTGCCCTGTGTGGTCACTGACAAGGGACACAGATATCTGCTCAGTGGTCACTGCCTATGGTCTAGCTCCTTTGCTGTTCAGAATGGCCCTTCCACTGGTGTTTGTGGTAAGGTTGGGCAGGTGCATTACAAAGGAGGTCCTGAGGCAAATGATATGTTCTGCGCTTTCATTTTCTTCGCAAGTCTTTTTTTCCATTTCTGGAATTTCAAACTACTGGCTCTTTGTAGGGGATGTCATGAGAGACAGAAGAAACGGTGCGATGATTTCCAGGTTAGAAAATAGACAGGAAAACTACAGCGAGATGGGAACTGGGAGGTGTGGGGTCTGGCACTGCTATTGACATTTTGGATGTGTCTATTGACATTGTGGGCCCAGGTTCATCTTCTGAAAGAAGAAGAAGAGGATATGAACTACAGTTATGATTTCTGAACAAAAAAATTTAAGGATCTCCTGTCCAGGGTGCAGGGGGGTAAATAAAGCCAGGTCCCTGCTCCCATAGGACCCTGAGGATCTTAGTCTGGTTTCTATATGTAGCTCTCAGCAGCCAAGAAGCAGCCTTTCTGGAAAAAATGAAGCCATTGTAACTTTGGAGGGGGAAACTCTACTTTCATGAATACCTTAGACTAAAAGTCCCAAGACTCCAACAGTGAAGGTCCCTGGTTCTCTTGCAGTCCTTCCAAATCCCTGTCACGTGTGTGTTTCTTTATCTGAGTCATTGGTACAGAATTTAACTATAATTTTCTCTTTAAAATACAGTTGGCTTCATGATCATAGCTACACTCGTTATTTCATATACATGAAATTGTGGATTTGGTGGTATAAAATACAGATGCATAATGTATGCTTTAAAGTAATGCAGGTCCTGGTTTTGTTTTGTTTTGTTTTTAATAATAAAGTGCTGAGGTAGGGATATAGCTCAGGTGATAGAATGTTTGTCTAGCATGCATGAAGTCCTGGGTTTGATCTCTACCACAGCATAAATTGGTTGTGATCATACATGTCTGCAATCCCAGCACTGGGGAGGTGGAAACAAGAAATTCATAAGTTCAAAGTCACCCTCAACCCAAACAACTATACAACTTGTTTGAGGGCAGCCTGAGATATATAATATCTTGTCTCAAAAATGTGTGATTTAAATAAGTAAATGATTTCTCAATAATATACAACAGCCAATATTCTGCAATACCACCTTGTCTAGTGCCAGTTACAGGGACATAGGGAAACTTCCACCAACTTTCTATCTGTCCCCTTCTTCAAGTCTCGTCTCCAGTCTTAAGGGCGGAAATGACCATCCAGCCTTTTTGCATTGTTTGACTTTGTGATCAGACAGTGTGTGAGGCAGCTGTCACACCCCAATGCTGTCCCTGTATCTAGGCTGGCAGCAGAGGACCGTTTCCAGTGTTTGCACCTTGAGCGTCCCCTCCCTGCTGTGGAGACCTGCGCTGCTGGCCTTGCTGCCGCCTGGCAGACTTTTTCCGCGTGAATGACAGGGGCTGGCAGAAGGTTGGCAGTGAGTGGAAGCAGTCCTGACACTCGAGCTGTGTGCCGCGCGCTAATTACACTGATGTGGGGTCTGGGCCGCGTGGTCCTATGCTCAGAGGAAGGATGCGAGGCAGGCGCGGGGAGAGTGAGCGAGCGGCACTACAGAGGAAACGCGGGAACAGCCGCACCTACGCGCATCCATAATTAATAAAATGCCAGCAGCAACAAAGGCAAACAGGGACCAGAAGCAGGAGAACAGAATGCCATAAAGCTTTTTAATGGTCGTTTTCTATTAATGTCAGATGGGCGACCGTTTTTTCAAGTGGGTGGAAGGGTTCCAAGGCCCCCACGGTTCAGTCACAAAAGCTAAATGCTGCCATTTTACCCCTCCTCCTGGAACTTTGGGGAAGAGCTTAGCTGTCCTACAAGCCAAATGTAATCTTTGAGGTTCAAGTGGGCATCTGATCCTTCTAGCTGTTTGCTCTTTTAAAGAGGTTTCTAGCTGTAGAGCTGAAGCCGTTGTTCTTTCGCTATGACAGCATCACAGCAGTTTTAGTATGTTATACACAGAGAAAGGGTTTGTGTGTGTGCGTGTGCGTGTGCGTGTGCGTGTGCGTGTGTGTGTGTGTGTGTGTGAAGATTTTAAGATTCCAGGCTCTGCAGTGGGATGGACTCCGAAGTGAGAACTTGCTCCCTGACTAAACAGTGCTGTTTCCTCTTGAAAATGGCGGTAATAGACTGATGATATTCTTGATGTTATTGGTGATAATGTCCACAGACTCCTCTAACGTTGGCAGGTCTAAGTGGGACAATAGAGCCGCTCTTGGGCCCTTACCTACATGGTCTCAGAGTCTTTCACATTTCAGGGCTTCTGTAGTCACGCCTATATTTTCTGCTGTTTATCACCCCCAGCAGTTAACTATGACTGTGGAAAAAGCACGTATTTTTACCTACATACATTACATTTTTTTCTTTTCTTTTCTTTTTTTAAAAGATTTATTTAGTATTATATCTAAGGACACTAGCTGTCTTCAGATGCACCAGAACCTCATTATCGATGGTTGTGAGCCACCATGTGGTTGCTGGGATTTGAACTCAGGACCTTCAGAAGAGCAGTCAGTGCTCTTAACCGTCTGTGCAAGCCACTGCAAGGATCGTCAGCTTATTGTCGAGCGCTGTCCGCTGTGTAGCGTCCCATGCTCCACCTTTCTCCTTTCCAATTGCTGTTCGAAGTAATGACGATGCTCTCCTGCTTCAGTTCCGTTACTCGGGTTCCGGAGGGCGGGAGCTTCCCTCTACTCTTTCCTTAGTGGATTTTTCCACTTGGTTTTCAAGTGTGGAAGTTACATCATGGCCTAGAAGTATCTTGCTCAGTGGATCAACGTATTAGGTGTTTGGGGTAGGAAAAGGAGTCTCTCCCACCATACTTTCTACAAGTGAGTTTTTCCAGTGGTGGCTGCTTGAACTGGAGGCACCTTGGAATAATAAATATACGTGTATTTATATATAAATATAAATATACGTGTATATAATATATATATATTAGTTAGGGAATATCACTTACCTCTAGTACTTTCTCTCCAGAAGCAAGCACCCCTAAAGTGTGTGGGGGGGAATAATCTCCCATATCCTGCTGTCGGGGTGACTGTTGTAAGTTAGAGTGTAGAGTACTGAGTCTCAAAAGAACTGCAAATGTTTCAAGATGAAAGAGAACAGGAGGGCTCAGTACATAGAATTGTGGAGAAAACAAGCAGCCAAGAAATCAAACACACAGCACAAAGAAGTCTCTCCACATGACAAAGGCAGGGGTTGGAGGGGGGGATGGTGTCAGACATATTTGAGTTACAGTACCCACTGACTTCCTGTCGTTTGGATGCCAAGAGGACTCATGGCAATGCTTGTTAATTAGTTTGCTAGGGCTTCGGTAACAGTGCGCCTGCCATACAGTGGGTGGTACTAACAGCAGAAACTGTTTCATAGTTCCGGAGCCCAGAAGTCTGACATCACCCTGTTGGCTGCATTGGTTTCTCCTGAAGGAGAGCCTGCCACAGGCTTCTCTCTGGGTTCTGATCCAGTCTGCTGGAAATCTCTGTTGTTCCTCAGTTTGGAGGGCAGCATGCCAGCTCCTGCCCTTGCCTCTGCGCACGCCTCTGCGCATGCCTCTGGCCTCTGCGCATGCCTCTGGCCTCTGCGCATGCCTCTGCGCACGCCTTCGTGTCCACCTCTCTCCTCTGATTAAGGACTCGATCCTTGTAGCCTGATCATTTGTAGTGATCTTATTTACAGCTAAGGCTTATGCACAGGTGCTAGAATTAGGATCGTCTCTTTCAGAGACACAACACAACGTGAAGTGTGAGTTTAAAAAAAAAAAAAGCTTTTCACAATGCCCTATCCAAATTCTTCACCAGTCTCTGGTAGCGTCTAGATGGATCCTCCAGCCATAAAGTGACATTGACATAGCTAGATGTGCCTTCAATAAGAAAATCTAATTTCTGAATCATTGCCTATATCAACAAAACCCAAGAAACAACCAACAGCTCAGCAAAAGGGAAATGGATAAATGTGTTCCATGATTCTCTAAGAGAGCAAGTGCACCTGAGCTGTGTACAGCACGCAAGTCTCTTAGGACATTATCTTAAAGTTACTCGTGTAACAGGGATAACTTCTTCATCTCCACCAAGTAGTTATTTTAGATGCTCAGAAGGGAATGGGCTATAGGTTATATCACTACAACGTTTTAGTCTGGATAGGGCAAGTCTCTTCTAATACTGATATTTAAATATTGTGCAGCTGGAGGTGGTGGCGCATGCTTTTAATCCCAGCACTCGGAAGGCAGAGGCAGGTGGATTTCTGAGTTTGAGGCCAGCCTGGTCTAAAAGTGAGTTCCAGGACAGTCAGGGCTACACAGAGAAACCCTGTCTCAAAAAACAAACAAACAAATAAACAAACAAAAAACAAATAAATATTGTGCAGTAGGCCATTGGCTTTATTATATCTTTGTGCTTTTTACTTTACTTGAAAAACATTAATAAACTTATACTGTTCTATGGAAAACATGTTTTTAAAAGCTCTTACTTTTTAAAAGGATTCAACATGCTTACATGAAAATATAAACAGGAAAGTTTATAACAGTAGTACCATAATAGCCAGAAAGAGGAATCTGCTAAAACATGTATCCACTGAGCCCAACACATTATATCATAGCCATAGAGCAGAGCACCATTCACCCCCTTTTGTTTGTTTTTGTTTTTTGTTTTTTAGATTTTTTTTTTTTTTTGAGACAGGGTTTCTCTGTATAGCCCTGGCTGTCCTGGAACTCACTCTGTAGACCAGGCTGGCCTCGAACTCAGAAATCCGCCTGCCTCTGCCTCCCAGAGTGCTGGGATCACAGGCGTGCGCTGCCACCCCCGCTGCCACCACCACCCACCCGGCCATTCACCCTTAAAAAGGAGTGAAGTATTGGTTTATTCTACACTGTGGATAAATTTGGGAACAACAACATGCTGACAGCAATAAGGCTGACACAAAAGAGAACATAGCCCATGCTCTGTTGACACAGTCATACAGACAGACAGTAGCTAGTGGTCACAGAGCTGTGCAGAGTAGGGAACGGTGGACGCTCAGTAGTGAGAGTGGAGTTTGTTTTGGGAATGATGAACTGTTCTGGAAACTGCTGATTTCTAAAAACGAATGAATGAATGAATGAATGAATGAATGAATGTACATTCCTATGTAGTTTCCCTTCCTTCTTCTCCTCCCAGTCCTCCCCTGCTGCTCCTTTTCCCCCTAGCCCCATCCACTTCTCCTTTCTCTCCCATGGGTATCAACCAGCCTGGCATATGACAGTTGTGAATTTTGAACAACATTGTGACCCAACATTTCTACCCAAGACTTCTGAACTAATATTTTTAGAACAACTCACAGCTATCCTGTACACATGTGGATATTTTTCTGGAAATCTATTCTCTAAGCAAATTCCTTGGAGTATCAATGCTACTATTTGCCTATTTTATGAGGCACATTAATTAATTAATGTAATTAATCCTCAGATCAAACAAAACCGGGCCCTCAGTTTGAAATGGTGCAGTTCTTGATTTGTCAACTTTATGATAGTGTGAAAAATGGCATTCATTCAGCAGACATCACACTGAGGGAGTTTCCTTCGTTCTCCAAGCTAGTCATATTTGGCGTGTTTAGTTTCTGCTAAGCTTGCTACTTGATCAGACATAAGCCACCTTTTACAAAGATGGAAAATGGGTTCCTAAAACCCATGTGTGCAAGGGAATAAAGTCATTAAGATGTGACACTGGGTTTGAATTCAGACTGGCGGCCTGCAACATCAGAGGACTTTGCTGATACATTGTTGCAAAGACTAAAACTTAGGTGGCAATGATCACATTTCTCACTTATGAGAGCATGGGAAAATAAATACAGATTAATTTAACAACAAAAATCTCTGAATAATTTGCCCATGTCTTTCCGTAAACACACGTTTTGCAAAGCAACACATGCCTGTTTTAAAAAGACTCTTATTTACCTACAAATTTTCAAATAGTTTCTCCCCAAGCAAGTTAAAAAGAGAAAAAAGCTCTCCACAGTTCTTTTCGCATACAATTTAATGTTGGCTGAGATGCATAAGGGAAAAGTCTAGTCTGGGGTAGCAATGACGTTTGTGAAGTTATTTAACTATAAGGGCATTAAGGTTCTCAGCTGCCTGCATGTTCCCAGTGCACAAAAAGGAGTGGGTATTTGATCGCTCTCCAGTTCCTCTGTCTGGGGATCCAGCCAAATGGAACCATTAGACTCAGAACATACTCAGGGGTCTGAATTTTCCATTCCAGCTGTCTGTAATAGTCGGATGCTGCAGGTAAGAGAGCTACCCACTGTGGATGCCCCATCCATCAATGCCTCAGGATGAATTCTGGGAGTTGAACTTTAATTCAGATGGAGAAGGAAGATTGGTCAGGGAAACAACAACAATGTGCTCTCTTCCCAGTGTGTGAAGAATTGCCTCATGTTTAAGCCCAGGAAAGAGAGAGAGAATGAAGACACAGACAGAGATAAGTCACAGAAGGATTGTCAGCAGCAGAGAACGTACACCAGAGGGAAGTCATCTGAGTTTTCTCTTCTTTAAGGCCCCGCATGAGGCCTTGCATGCAGCTAGACAAATACTCTTAAATCTTACCCGCATTACCTGAGCCTCCTATGGGCTCTGGAGAATGCCCAGCCTATGTTTCCCCTTTAGGCATCTATACCTTGGTGGAAATCTACTCCACCTGTCATGGTATTGCCAATTAGGGCACCTTTCTTCTACTGGCCTAAGGTTATCTTGAGGCCACCAGCAGGCTGTACCCCAGTAGCTGCACCTTCAAGGAACTGTTTTTCTTCATTTCTAGCCATGAAGATGCGCGATTGTTCTGGTTCCTGCCCTTCCTGCCCCGTGTTTTTTGTTTGTGAGTGCTCCCTCATAGCCTTTAGATGCATCCCTTTTTGGGGGAGCAGTTGTTTCTTTGTTTAGCTAGTCAGTTCCTGTCACTTACTAGATTAGTCCCTACTGTATTTCGTGTTGCCAGGTTTATATTTCCTGATGCTTCAGTGATTAAAGAGAAACTCAAAGAGTTTGGGATCCATTCGGAGGACAGTCACAAAAATAATTAGAGGCTGATAGACTTGCAGAGCCTCATTAAAGAGATGTAATTTTGCTTCAAGAAAGGAAGCTTGTGATGAGTTAGAACGCCTGTCACTGGCGGAGGCAGTGCCCTCAAACAAGATGGAGTTGAAGTCATTATCCTGAAAATTCATGTGCAAATGGACCAGTGTATCACTTGGATTATTCACGTGAAGATTTGCTCCCAGCTTCCTGTGTTCTCCCCGTCGCATGCAGGTACCAGGGACTTCCTAAAAATTCATTCATTCATCTTCTAAAAACATTTCCAATTCCTGTCCACTCCTCAGTTCACTGTGGTCTGGTCTCCAGCTTCACGGCTGCCATGCTTAGATCCAAGGCGTCCCCAGGACCTCCTGGTGTTTGGCAATATTGGACAGTATTGACTACTCGCTTACTGCACCTCAGTCGTGTTGAATTCTCCTGACTTCTGCCTCCAACCTCCCTGGTTGGTCTTAGCTCCTGGAAGGCCCTCTGTCTGCCTTTCCTTCACATGCTGATGTTCTTCAAAGCTCTGACTTAGCCCTTTCTTCCTTCATGCTGGGCGGCTGGTGGCTTGTGTGCTCCAGCCCCAAAGCTCTGTAACCATATACTTATTATTATATACTTATTTATTAAATGTGCGTTCCCTGACTCTGAGTATAAGATTCTATGTGTAACTGCCTTTTAGAATATTCCTCTGGCCGGGCGGTGGTGGTGCACGCCTGTAATCCCAGCACTCTGGGAGGCAGAGGCAGGCAGATTTCTGAGTTCGAGGCCAGCCTGGTCTACAGAGTGAGTTCCAGGACAGCCAGGGCTATACAGAGAAACCCTGTCTCGAAAAACCAAATCCAGAATATTCCTCTGGATATGTCACAGCACTTCAGATCAAATACCCCCACTCTCACTACCAGTGATGCCTCTGATTACATCCCTGTAGATATCTGCCTTTCCTTGACCTTTTCAAACCAGTAAACCACAAAGACCTATCAGTTCAACTATCCCAACCATCTTTGAGACCATCCATTTATCTCCACAGTCCATGCCTACTTCAGGATGCTATTGTCTCCCCCCAGTGACTGCCCCTAACTTTTAACTCATTTTCAACCTCTAGTGTGCTGCCTTCTTCCAATTCTTTATCTATGCCAGGAGCCAGAGTGAACCTTACAAGGCACAAGCTGAAGGTGCTAGTGCCTTTGAAGTGACACCTTCGTTCTTAGACTGGCTGAGCCTTCCTAACGTTCCCTTGCTGGCCTCTGAAGTCCCATGTTGGTTCTTTGCCTCTTGTACTCTAAGAATTATCACCTCCTTGCACACTCCTCTCTCTAGCAGGCTTTCACATGCGTCCTCACTGCTGGGAACACATCCCTCAAATGTCTCCTCATCTTCTGTCTCTCCTCCTTCTGAAATTATTCATGCACATTTCTCATCCTCAGATGTTTTATTGTCTCTGTTCTGTGTCGCAAGACATTCAAGCATAGCCTTTATTATAACACATTGAAACCACGTGACTGTAAAGGTAGGGAGAAAAAAGAGCGTGGCCACTGTTGTATATCTGGTCCTGAGGTGTTTATGTGCATATCATATTAGTCACTAACATAAAAGCACGTTAAAAACTTGGCAAATTGCTCTTTATTCTTATCAGGAATTCAAAGAGGAAATACTTAAGTTAGGGCATGGGGAATTTGATTAAGCTATCTGAGAAGCATTTCTGTGTTTTGGTTAGTAAATATTGGGAAGCCAGTCTCTGTGGAGTTACAACATCTCTTGGGAGATGTTAAATATGAGAATCTCACTTGCGGAAGAGACAAGGAGAAGTCTGTAGACCTATGCTGGCCTACGGATCCGTGCCAACTTTGCCTAGTTTGTAGCGTGGTCAAAAGCACTCAGCAGCGTGCTTTTGGTTCTCTTGCGCAAGAGTGTCTGGATAGTAAAAATGCACACTATGGAAAGATGAGTGATTACGTTTGGGCAGTAGTTATAACTATTCCTTTGCACGTGTATTCAAGGACACGGTCCTTCCCTCATTTTGTCACACTCCGTGAGAGTTATGGCTCAGTCTAACCACTTAGTCTGATCTGGATCCACACAGCTGAGAGTGCTGGGGGAGCTTTCACACCAATTCTGGCAGACCTCCCTTTAAAAGGATGATGGAAGCTTCCTCACGCTACCACACAATCATGTGTAAGTGTGTTTTCCCTGCATATATGTATGTGTGTCTTTGGTGTCCAAGGAGTCATAAGAAGGCATGAGATCCCCTTGGAAGCAGAATTGATTGTGAGCCCTGTGGGTCCTGGGAACTGAACCCAGGATCGCTGCAAGAGCTGAGCCGTCTTCTAGCATGCTCACTATTGTTATTATTTTCCCTTTTAGACAGAGTCTCATTATGTAGTCCTGGATGGCCTATAACTCAGTATGTAGAACAAGCTGGCCTTGAACTCACAGAGATCAACTCACCTTTCCCTCCCAAGTACTGGGATTAAAGGTATAGGCCACCTAGCCTGGCCTCTGGTTTGCTTGTGATGGCATGTTCTCCTATTTCTCTCCTTTGTCTCTGATTCTGCCTTTACAGTCTCCTGTTGGTCTCTCCCTTTCTCTCCAAGCTGTGCTGAGTATAGCATCCCTGGCTCTCCTGTATCCCTGGCTCTCCTGCATCCTTGGCTCTGCCCCATCCTAGGCTCTCCCCCATCCCAGGCTCTCCCCCATCCCAGGCTCTCCCTCATCCCTGGCTCTCCTGCATCCCTGGCTCTCCTGCATCTCAGGCTCTCCCCCATCCCAGGCTCTCCCCCATCCCAGGCTCTCCCCCATCCCAGGCTCTCCCCCATCCCAGGCTCTCCCTCATCCCAGGCTCTCCCTCATCCCAGGCTCTCCCCCATCCCAGGCTCTCCCTCATCCCAGACTCTCCCCCATCCCAGGCTCTCCCCCATCCCAGGCTCTCCCCCATCCCAGGCTCTCCCTCATCCCAGACTCTCCCCCATCCCAGGCTCTCCCCCATCCCAGGCTCTCCCCCATCCCAGGCTCTCCCTCATCCCTGGCTCTCCTGCATCCCTGGCTCTCCTGCATCTCAGGCTCTCCCCCATCCCAGGCTCTCCCCCATCCCAGGCTCTCCCCCATCCCAGGCTCTCCCCCATCCCAGGCTCTCCCTCATCCCAGGCTCTCCCTCATCCCAGGCTCTCCCCCATCCCAGGCTCTCCCTCATCCCAGACTCTCCCCCATCCCAGGCTCTCCCCCATCCCAGGCTCTCCCCCATCCCAGGCTCTCCCCCCATCCCAGACTCTCCCCCATCCCAGGCTCTCCCCCATCCCAGGCTCTCCTCATCCCAGGCTCTCCCCCCATCCCAGACTCTCCCCCATCCCAGGCTCTCCCCCATCCCAGGCTCTCCTCATCCCAGGCTCTCCCCCCATCCCAGACTCTCCCCCATCCCAGGCTCTCCCTCATCCCAGGCTCTCCCCCATCCCAGGCTCTCCCCCCATCCCAGGCTCTCCCCCATCCCAGGTTCTCCCTCATCCCAGGATCTCCCTCATCCCTGGCTCTCCCTTTGTCCTCCCCCCTTCCATCTGCAATCTGTTAGCCATCTCAATGCTCTCCTTGGTGTCGTTAACAGGCTCACACACTTTCACAGCAGACTTCTCTCTCTGGAACTCATGGTGTTGTATATCTAACTGCTGACACGAGTGCTCCATTCAGACTTCTAACAGACACAACTTAGGTCAAAGACTGACCCACTATTTATCATGAAAGCCACCTTTGGCCAGCCATCCTCCTCCATTCTGGTGTCTTATCAATCATGATAACTCCTTGGACACAAAACTTTAAAATCATACTTCAACCATCATAAATCCTGTTAGCTTTTCCTTTCAAGCATGCCCACCCACTTCTCCCCACTTGTAATAGGGTCTCAGGATTCTGCCGTGACCCTCTTTGGCTGGTTCACAGTAAGGCAGCTAAAGGAAGCCAGCTTGTGTTGTCTTTATGCTCAGAACTAGGTCTTAGGGTAAATCCTGAAGCTCCTCCCCAACAGAGATACGGTCTCCCCTATGTGTCTCAGATTGTTCTGAAATTTAGAATCCTTCTGCCTGCCAAGTGCTGAGATTGCAGACATACACAGGCATACCTAGTTTTAAATACTGAAGTCTTTCCAGTAACCCATCTGATCCTGCATGATCTAGATTGCTGATTGCATACATTGCTCAACTTTTCCATAAAGAGAGAGAGAGAGAGAGAGAGAACCCACCCCTGTCTAATATACTCATTATTTTCACAGTCTACCTTTGATTTCTTATAGGATTCCAATTCTACAACAGGTGGGGTCTTCCTGTATGTGGGATACAAATTCTCCAAGTCTCTAGAATAACCTTTCTCATCTTTGGCACTACTGACCTTTAGCCCGCATAATTCCTTGTGGTGGGTCCTGATTTGTGTTGTAGAATGTTTAGTGTCATAGTTGTGACATAAAAAAAATATTTTTGGGCTTTGCTCAATGCACCCTATGGATGCAAGTAGTTTTCAGTTGAAAATAACTGTTTTAGAAGAGCACTTGACACAAGTAGACATTTAATAATTATTTCTTAGAAGAAAGTAGAATGAGCAGTTCATAGGCACATTTATGTCTTCTGCAGTCTCCCAGCATTCATAATTTAGCTCAGTCACCACCAGGCACACCTTTCAACCTAGAAAAGGAGGAGGTCACAGGCTCTCAGGGGCTGTACAGGCTTTCTCTGTGATGATAGCACGAGGCATGGAAGGCATAAAAATAAGGGCAGTAAAGATAAAAAGTTAAGTGATAAGATAAAGCCATACTGAAAGGCTGCTTAGAAAGGCCTCTCTTCTAAGACTTATGTGGGTTTGTTCAACCATATTTTTAGGCCCCGACAACAACTACGTTGGGAGTGAGTTACCCCTGTATCAATGAGCTGTCACAGCATGACCACAGATATGTCAAGCACTCCAGTGTCTGAGACACATGGGAATGGCAATGTCTTCCCCAAGTCAAGTTCAGGAGCAGCCCAGGCCTTCCCCAGTCCTTGCTTGGATCCTGACATTTAGCTAAAAACAGTACATGGAAGCTCTGGAATTAAAGGCATGTGCCGCCATGCCCGGCTTAAGACAAATTATTTAACCAAATAGTGTAAGCAATATTGTTCTTATTTAAATGGCACTTTTGCTCCTTGTCAGGGATGGCTTCAAGATAATGTCACCCCAAGACTGCTCCCTACAAAGATCCTTCTACTGAGATCAGCTCACCTGCCTCCGTGTT
The DNA here is from genome assembly GCF_947179515.1 of Apodemus sylvaticus. NCBI lineage: Eukaryota > Metazoa > Chordata > Mammalia > Rodentia > Muridae > Apodemus > Apodemus sylvaticus. The sequence continues at coordinate 63,549,836 of NC_067484.1, read as the reverse complement.
CGTGCTGTGTGTAAGTCATGGCTGAGCACCCCAGGTGCTGGTGTGTCTCTATCCCACCTGATCCCTGCTTCATGTTTCTTGCATCTCTTTCTTTATCCCTCCTTGCTCCTAGTCAGGTTTCCAGGACCCAGCTGCACCAGCTGTGGCACAGCTGTTCTTCCAAATTGCTTCCATTCCATCATTCCCTTTCAAAGTACCTGTGGGTTGGGTTCAGTTTTCAATACTCGGTTCTCTCCAAGGACAGTAGTAAGAAAAATAACATTTAAATAAGAAGGGTATTTCTTACACTATTTGGTTAAGTAAGTTGTCTTGAGTGATAAAGCTGATAAGTGTGTAAGGCAGCACAGCTAGATAGAGGGTGTGCTCAAACAATACAACAATAAGTCTGATATTCTTAATATTATTTATATATAATGACTACCATATAAGCTATACAGTAACAATCGAAAGGTTATGCAAAAGCCCATCTTGTTCACTGGAAGCAGTGTATGCCACATGAGGCCATCAGGGTTCTATTAGCACAATCAGAAAGTATGTAACAAATCAAACCATATAGAATAATGATTAAGACAAGGGTTATGGTTTAGTGGTACAGCATGTCCTTAGCACCTGGGAGGTCTTGGGTTCAAACATTAACATACTACCCAGCTCCCTCCCCCCAACACAATCATTAAACAATGCTCTGTGGAAAAGAACAAGGCTGCCATTGCTGCTCTATGTGAATTTGGAGGCTTTGGCATGATTTGAGGGTAAGGAAAGGCTATCCTCACCAAGGAGTCATTTCCCAAGGTGCACGTGGGTTGGGGTGAGGTGGGGGGCTGAAAGGGGTGGATCCAAAATTCCTTTGAGCTAAGAAATAAAGTTGCTGTTTGTTTTTTGTCAGAAGAAAAAGGCACCACATGGCACAAGATGCAGAACTGACTAACAGATCTAGAGCGAAAGGCCAGTCAGGCCCGCTCTCCCATTTACCAGCTGTCTGCTGTCTCCAGCTCCATGAGTCCCTCCAGTCCTGTGTGGATAGGAAAACATAGTGAGGGACTGGGGGGCTAGCGAGTTGGTAAAATGCTTGGCCTGCAAGCACGATAACTGGTGTTTGATCCCTAGAGCCCATACGAAGAAGCTGGACACGATGGTTGTGGGGACATGTAGACAGATCTCTGGGGCTTGTTGACCACCTAGGCTGGTGAAATTAACAAATCTCCAGTCCCAGCGAGAAACCCTGTCTCAAAAAACTAGGTAGATGGCACCTGAAGTATGAGGTTCAATAAGGTTGACCTCTGGCTTCTGCACGCACACACACACACACACACACACACACACACACACACACACACATGAACTCAGGCACATAGTAAATTTAGAACTTTGGCTGTTGAAGCCCTGCCTGTTCCCAGAGCACATCCACCTGCCTCTTCCCTTCTCTTCTGATTCTCAGAGCAAAACTCCACCTGCATGAAAGAAATGTGTTGATCAGCTCTAGACTTGCCCACTTTCCATCACTCATCCCGGGTCCCTAGATGTTTAATGAGTCCTGGCACTTTGCCCACAAGTTGCTGCTCTCCCTGTATCCTCTCAGAAAGCTCTGAACACAAAGGGTCCCGTGGGCATTTGGTAATAAGACCCAAATAAAATGGACAACACTCGCCGAGGGGCGCTTCTCAATCTCTGTTTTAAAAAGTCCTGGTCCTGGACTTCCCATTATGTACACACATCTCCCCTCTTTCCTGGGCTGAGTTGCCAGCTGTACGTTGCCATGGTCCGAAGAAGGACCTGTGGGTCTCCCCTGGCAGATGCTGCCACTGTTTTAGCCTGAGGGCCCTGCAGGCAGCCCCTGGCAACGTTTTAAATTCAACATCAAACTTCAGCTTGAAATTTTAAAAAGAGGGGGAGAAATGACAAGATGTCAATGTCTCAGAACCCAGCAAGTGGGGTTTGTAAACGCACAGTCTGGGTGTCTTTGAGCTGGGGAAGTTTCTTGTCCTTTAGTGGCCGCTGGGAATGACCGTGCCCCATCAAAGAGACCCTAAAGGAAGCTGTGAGAGCTAACAGGGGATGCTGCATCTCAAAAGGAGACCTTCAGACCCAGCCAGAGAGTGCAATAACAAAAAGCAAAGGCGGGTGGAAAGATGGCCCATGGATATTCTTAACTCCGAAAGGTAGGCTATAAATCCCTGTATTTCCAATGACACTGTGGGCAAGGAATGTGTGTGGATGCACCTCTGAAAGGCTCAAATTTTATTTTTCATCATTGTCTAAATTTTTTTTTGCAATGATCACACATTTTTGTAACTGGAAAAGAGTATGTATACAAAACTTGAAATAAAAAAAAGGTAGCTGGCCAGTAGTGGTGCACACCTTTAGTCCCAGAACTAGGGAGGCAGAGACAGACAGATCTTAAGTTTGAGGCCAGCCTGGTCTACAGAGTGAGTTCCAGAATAGCCACAGCTGCACTGAGAAACCTTGTCTTGAAAAACCCGATGATGATGATGATGATGATGATGATGATGATGATGATGAAGGTAAGAAAACTAGCTTCCTATTCCTTCATTACCCAATTAACTCCTACAACTGAAATCGTGAAGCCCTGACCTGCCGAAGAAGCTCAGCTCTCCAGCTGTCGTTCAGGGAGATCCAGCTATATTTCACCAAGTGAAAGTTTGACCCCAAGTGGGGTCAATAGCTCACAACTTCCAAACGAATAACCTCACATTCTACCACTGAGCTCATCATCTTTAACCCCTCAAGCATCTCTGGAAAGCTTAGGGAACTGCTGTTTTTATTTTCAGTTTTCACATAAAGAAATAGACCCAGAGAAATCAAAGTAGTGTGTTTGGACGGCAACCTCATCTGAAGACTTAAAAGTCCACAGCACATGGAGACGCTGTATGGGTGTGGGGAAAAGTTTTCTCCAGAACCAGAACCATACATTCTGAAATCATTTGTGGTTAATTGCCCCTGCCAAGTAAAAGACTCACCCTCTCAACAGATGTTCTGTGTCACTTGTCTTACAACAAAGATCATGCAGGATCTTAAAGAGGGCTGTTTGTTGTTTAGCCACCTACCTCTGGATCCTAGTGTGGGGATGCAATGTGACGGGCTTCTCTCTTTATGATGAGAAAACGGGAGTTTGGGCTGGAGTGTCAGAGGGGGGAGGGGCTCCTTTCCCTTTATTAGGTTCCAAGTCTAGATCTCAACTCTCAAACCCTCAGCTTCTCATCTCCCACCAGACTGACAACATCCCATCTGCTCATCGGAATCCTAACATGGAAATCAGTGGTGTAGAGAGGAGAGGGAGGGAACATAGGAGCGTAGAAAAGAGGCACACTAAGAAGCAAGTAAACAGTAATAAAATCCAAGAGGTTAGAAAGAACCCCTTTACTACCTATTGCCTAGAAAAGGCTCTCCCCCAATCCTAGCAGCTCTGAGAACTAGCTATAAAAATAGAAAACGAGAAACAGAGTCGGTTGCTGTCATTTCAAATACAAATGGGCGCGAACATCCAGCCTTTATGACTGGGTAGCGTTCCCTACCAGTGCTCAGTGTTTATTGGTTTTGACTTATTGATAGAACATTCTGGGGCTGGGCGTCCTCCTTCCCACAGAGCTAAGACACCATCAGCAACTGCTCTCTCCTCTCACCCATGAATAATAACGTGGATGATGATGGCCGTGTTATTATTATCATTTGGTATTTAGCCAACGTCTTTCCCCGAAGTACTTAGGCCACTTTATAGGCACTGCCTTATCATTCCTCATAATACTTCCCAGGAGAGAGAGGGCCAGAACAGAGCTCTGGTTTTCAGTTCACTGGAAGCCCCGGAACAATGAGGGCTGCCTCAAGGTCACTTGGAGAAATTGGGCTGAGGTCAGGAGGAGGACCAAGAGCTGGTAATGGCTGTTTAAGGGCGCCTTCCCACTGGCCACCAGGGAGAACGAGTCATTAGCTCATTCATTGAGTTCTGAGTATAACAGAGCATTAAAGGGGGAATTTTGGCAGACTCGAGCTGTAAAGGGATACACTAGAGTAAAACACAAACACTCTCAGAGTGGATGGCTGAGAAACCCCTCGCTTACCTCTAGAGCATTTTATAAGAGCTACGGGTTGGAAATCCAAGGACTTTTGATGAGGATTTCTTCACACCAGAGGGAAGTACAAGGGCAGCGGTTCATCTCAAGCCTAAGGAAAGTGACTCCATGAGGTGAGTCCATTGGCGTGAGTGGCATACACACCACAAACAGTGGGAGCTATTTCTAGACAGCCAAGGAGTGAGCGCCTAGTGGAAAGACTCTGGTCCCTGGATGGGAGCTAGCACTCTGGAAATGGCTGCTGTCCTGGAGTTTAACAAAGCAAACACTACAGGAGAGCGTCTCTGCGCTGGATGGGGTCTACATGCAAGGGCAAATCAATGTGCGCTGGCTTAGATGTTGCCTTGGAGGGCCATCCTAAAGCAAGTGGAGCTCAGGAGTGGGAAACTGGAAGTAGAGTCTAAGATGCTTGGGGGAACCGTGGAGCCAACAGCAGTCAGCTAGAGTCAGAACTCACCTAGCTGTGGCAGGGAACCTGAAGCCAGCACCCTATGCTATGTCATGAGAGCCATGAAAGAAGGGTCTTTGTGTTTCTGCCCAGCTCAGAGTGGTGGTCACTACCGAGGAGGTGAGAACGTTACTGCTGCCTCTGAGCCCTGCCTTGCTTCTGAAGAGTGAGCTCCCAGGGACTAAATACCAACCAAAGTTTACACATGGAGGGAACAATTGCTCCAGGTGCATACCTAGCAGAGGATGACCTTATCTGACATCATTGAGAGAGTAGGCCCTTGGTCTTGTGAAGACTCAATTACCCAGTATAGGGAAAAGCTAGGCCAGTGAAGTAGGAAGGCGTGGGTAGATGGGGCACCATCTTCATAGAAGCAGTGGGAGGGGAGATGGCCCTGCAGGAGAAACAATACTATGTACCAACCAGTACACCCAGAGCTCCCAGGGACTAAACCACCAACCAAAGAGTACACATGGAGGGACCCAGCTACATATGTAGCAGAAGATGACCATTTCAGACATCAGTGAGAGGAGAGGCCATTGGTCCTATGAAGACTCGATTCCCCAGAATAGGGTGAATGCATTCAAGAAATTGGGGAGGGGGCAGGGGAGCAGGGAGAGGAAGGATGGGATGAGGGGTTTTTGGAGGGGTAACGTGGAATGGGGATACCATTTGAAATGTAAATAAAGCAAATATCTAATTTAAAAAAAGGATTCGGCTGAAGAATGAACAGTATTTAAGGAAATATAGACAGCTCACTCTTCACCTCCAGGTCTAAAGTCAGAAAGGGGGGAAAATGAACATTTTGTTAGAGGCCCTCAGGCCTTTACAGGCACATCAGACCTTAACCTTAGCACATCAGATGCCATGACGGAAGTACCACTGAGGCCTTGGATTGGAGCACTTAGGTGCCAACACCTCCCAAAATGAGAATAAGAAGACCCCATCCATCAAAGTCCACATGGGGAAGTCTCTACGCATACGAGCCTTGTTTGTTGGCTTCTGTAGTTCAACTTCTAGCTAACTGTTCTTATTAACTGAAGTGTGTCAACCCAGGATGTGGTTTTTAATCCTTAAAAGCTCACCTTGAGAAAAGCTCAGGACCGCATGGGGGTCCTGTGCACCAATGTAGTCACCAGTACACTAATAAAGACTTTCTATTGGCTTGAACCCATGTCTGAGTCATCCATCCATATGGATATATTTTTTATTATATGGTGACTGGATATCTTAATTCCCAAACTGAGCAGATGTTGTATGAGTTAAAATGAATGAAAATTAGCTAACCTCAAACAAAGAAGTCATATATATCCTTCCCGTAGCAGGAGAATGCTTTCCACAGAAAAGCATGAGTAAAGCAAGTGTTCGGCGTGCATGAAGCACTGTGTTTGGTCTCCAGTTCCACACAAACTAGAACTGCTAGAGCATGTCAGTAGTGAGGCCAGACATGGGACCCTGTCTCAAAGACAATGGACAGAGGAGGTAGAAAGTAAACTGTACACTTCCTAAGACAAGATATACTTATTTAACAAAAAGGATGATAATTTGGTGTGTGTGTGTGGGGGGGGAGATAAGAGACAAGGGGCTGGAGAGATGGCTCAGCGGGTAAGAGCACCGACTGCCCTTCCAAATCCCAGCAAGCACATGGTGGCTTACAACCATCCGTAACAAGATCTGATGCCCTCTTCTGGTGTGTCTGAAGAGAGCTACAGTGTACTTACATATAATAAGTAAATCTTTAAAAAAGAGGGGGGGGGAGATTTTGTTTAAAAAAATTATGCAAAACAACATGGAGGTACCCGTTTCCCAGCATGTAGACCCAATGGTATATGTATCATAATAAGTGCTACTGTTTGTTGTTAAACTTTTTTTATTTCTTTGTTTATTAATGTTTTATTGTAATATCTCTAATAAATGTAACAAATAAAATAAATAATATATTTATAATAAAATATATTGTAACAAATATAATAAATAAGTGACATTTATAATGAATATAATAAATATTATATATTACATAACAATAAATCACATTTTATTTTTATATATTATATAAACATGTAAAATATGTACTATATTATATACTTATATATAGTTAAATAACATATAACACATTATGTATTATTTTATATGTAATTACATAATATATAATATAACATATAAAATAAATATATAATTAAAATTTAGTTAGTTAATTAATTAATTAATTAATTAGACTCAGACATTCCTTGTTAAACTGACAGGGTAAGGCATTGACTCTCTTCAAAGAGGAAAAGCCAGACTCTTCCAAACTAGTTTTAGTGTACCGGGCGGTGGTGGCACACGTCTTTAATCCCAGCACTTGGGAGGCAGAGGCAGTTGGATTTCTGAGTTTGAGGCCAGCCTGGTCTACAGAGTGAGTTCTAAGACAGCTAGGGCTATACAGAGAAACCCTGTCTCGGAAAAACCAAAACCAAACCAAAACAAAACAAACAAGCTTTAGTGTAGTGGTTGAGGTCAGAGGCAGCAAACAAGGGTGCTTAGTTTGTGTTACAGGGTGTCATCAGGAGACAAACTGTTAAACTAATACAGCTCTTCCAACTAATTAGGCTCGGGTTGGTTTTTTTTCCCACAGCAGTTGAGATGTACAACAATAAAACTCTGATCTTTGAAAAAGCTTTAGCCAAGGGCAAGACAATAGAGGGCTTTCAACTTTCCAAGAACGATGGTCAAAAGCCATGGGAAGGTGGCTTTCTCCAGAGGGCTGTACACAGCTATCAGTGTCCACTGTAAACCTCGAAAGCTGCAAGGAGGTCGGAGAGATGGTTTTGTGCTTTTGTTGATGAGAGGCAGGTGCTGTGAGTCTGGCAGCAGTCACAGAGCTCCCCTGTTGGTGGTTTGGTGTGTGTGTGTGTTGCCCATGCATGTGCATTCACGTTCCTACGTATATGCGCATGCGTATGTGGAGGCCCGCGGTCACACTGAATAGCTTCCTCAACTGCTCTCTGTTTCATTCTCTTGGACAGATATTCCTCGAACCCGTGCTCATTCACTTGTCTAGCCTGGCTAGACAGAGAGCTTCAGGAAGTCGCCTGTCCCTGCTTCCCCGGTGTAGGGATCCTAGGCAGGTGCTGCCCTTCTTCGCCTTTCGGATGGGCGTGGACTCTGAGCTCCGGTCCTCACGCCCGTATACAACACACAGTGTGCATGTCTATCTGTATGTATGTCTCCTTAGAGTCTCTGCCCAGCTTTTGCCTTTTTTCCCCCTGTGGCTCAGGCTGGCCCAGGACTCACAATCTTTCTGCCTCCTGAGTGCTAAGATTATAGGTGTATACCACCGCGCCTGGCTCCTAAGACAGCCAAGAGTGGGAACTGGAAATCCATTTGGGCTGCCACAGCCTAACTCCCTGACTGGCAACCTGCAGAAGTGGGAGCAGGTGATAATGGGTCTCTCCCTAGTCCTTGGTCCAAGGTTTAAAAGCGGGGAGGGGTAGAAATGCCCGAGTGCAGTGTGAAACGGCAGGCTCTCCTCAGCCATCTTCAGAACTGGGCCTGGCACGTGTGTCAGGAGAGCAAATTCAGGTCAAACCTGAACCTTTTCTTTTTTTCTTTTTCCTTTTTTGCCCTGGCAGTAGCAATCAAACCCAGACCCTTGCACATGCTAGGCAAGTACTCTCCATGTCCCCAGGCCACCTTGTCACGACTCTGAGAGACATAGATAGATACATGCACACTTGGAGACAGGGTCTCACGAATTTATTCAGGCTGGCCTTGAGGTCACTGTAGCACAGCTGGGTTTGAACTTTCGATCCTTCTACCTCAGTCTCCCAGGTAGCTGGAATTATAGTCTGCTATACGAAGCTAGGCTGTACCTGAAAAACTATTTTTTTTAAAAATAATGAATTAAGTATGCTTGTATTGTGTGTGTCTGTGCATGTGTAAGTGCACACAAGCCACAATATTTGTGTGGAGATCAGAAAAGAACTCTGGACTGTTCTTTCTCTGGGTTCTGGGGCAAAGATTGAGGTTGTCTGCCTTATCTAGCAAGCTCTTTTAGCCTCTGAACTATCCTTTGTTCCTGGACCACTTTTAAAAGGGTGATGTAAATGAGATATTATTCATTTGAAGCAACTCCATCTTGTCCTCTTTTGGAGGCCTAAATAAAAAAAGAAAAGCAACAACAATAAATGACAAGTATTTATTAAAAACTTTAAAGAAGCTGGGCATTGGTAGCACATGCCTTTAATCCCTGCACTCAGGAGACAGAGGCAGGCAGATTTCTGAGTTCAAGTCCAGCCTGGTCTACAGAGTAAGTTCCAGGACAGCCAGGGATACATAGAAAAACCCTGTCTCAAAAAACAAAAAACAAAAAACAAAAAACAAAAAACCACCAAAATAAAACAAAAAAAAAAAACCCACACACATACACACACATACACAAAACCCTTAAAGAAAACCAGTTAACGTACTTACTAGTCAACGAATTGCTCAACTGCTGGGCAGTGCTGGGCAGTAGTGGCACACGCCTTTAATCCCAGTACTCGGGAAGCAGAGGCAGATAGATTTCTGTGAGTTTGAGGCCAGCCTGGTCACAGCAATAGTTTCAAACTAGCAAGGAGGGTACCCAGGTATGCTCACACACACACACACACACACACACACACACACCCTTCCATGGCCATCACTGTTTGTCCTTTGGTACTAGTGGGGAGACTAAGCAGGCTGGGAACTTTCTGGGAGCTGGGACTTTGCCTGCCTGCTGCCCCCATCTCTGCAGTGTCTGCACCCAAGAATAGGCTTGGTGTGTATTTGTGGGTTGGAGGAAGGTTGCATGTGTTTAAGGTTAATCCAGCACTCAGTTGATAACGGGGCTTCCTTTCCTTTTTATCAAGGGTTCCTGGACTTTCTGAGTTTGTTATCGAGAGGCAGAACACAGTGTTTTCTCTGACGTGAGTCTGCACACAGAGCAGTGTGCACTCGGCAAATGATGGCTGCTGTTGGTAGCCCTTCTTGGTTTCTTATGACAAACAATAAGAATGGAACTTTACCAGAGTAAAAGGTGAATTCTAAGACTTGAGTAAACAAAATTAAATGGACAATGAAATCCCAATTTTCCCGATGAAAGACTGAAAAAGACCCAAGAGAGGGAAACGAAGTCGCTTTTAGTTGTTACAGAATATTAAATGGCCCCTTGAAAATGGAGCAGGCAGCAATGTACTGCGAACTCCAACGTGTCTGTCCGTATCTGCTTCAAAAGACTCAAAATTAGACGATCATAAAAAAGATCTGTGAGAAATACCACTAAGGGAAGAAAGCAAGTTATCTAATTATGTATTTGTGAATTATATCTAATTGGAATACAAATTTATCATAAATATATTCATTTATAATAAAAACCGAATGAGAATTTAAAAGCATCCCATTCAGCTTTGATTTTAGAGTGAAACACTTAGGCGGGCACACAGATTGGATGTGATGTATCTAAGAGAGCCTATGAATATTCATAATTGGCATACAGACCACATGTCCACATCCATATAATACACTTCTTATTCAAGCCGTAAGAGGCACCCTCTCTCCTCTGGAAAGGAAATAATTAGGGTGCGGCTGAAAAAAACGTAAAAATCAGAAATACTCCCTTAAATAAAAGTCACAGTGTCCAGAGGGGTTGGGAGTCTAACAGATTGTTTGCTTAACTTGCCCGCAATGATGAGGCTGACAGGCCGACACGAAGCTTAAAGGGAAATCTGCCAAGGTGGCCAGTGTGCCCGGGGCGTAGGCTGCCTCGGGTGCTTCCATCGCAATGATGAAAGTCTCAGAAGCCCCGTGTGCTCTGCTGGAAGCAAAGACAAAATCCGCTGACCGATGTCAGTCAGAGATCTTGCAGGGCCTCTTTCAAGCACAGGCAGCCCTGTTTGGGGGCTCAGGAGAGGCGTAGAGACTTCATCCTGCATCTGCATGTGCCGTCTCTCAAACATCTGCCCTGCGGAGATATCTCAGACAACAGTGTGGGTTTCTGAGCAAGTGTGTGCACACACACAGGTGGACTTTAGTATAGTCTCTCTCTCTCTCTCTCTCTCTCTCTCTCTCTCTCTCTCTCTCTCTCTCTCTCCCCTCCCCCACCCCCCTACCCCTTTGGAGTTCACTGGCTAGCCAGCAACCCGAAGCAAGGAGTGTGTCCCCCCCCCCCCCCCCACTCACGGTTCCCTTAAAGCTCCTTGAAGCGCTGGTTCTGTCAAGGGCAACATCTCACCTGTACTTAATCTTTTATTTCTCAGCTCCAGGGCTTGGACTCGGGGCCTTTCCACACAAGGCAGGAGCTCTACCACTCACTCACCTGCACCTCACCCACCACCGTTATCTTCAACAGCTCTCACCGCTGATGTCATTCCCTCTTTCTGTTTTTAAAAACCAGCCAAGCACCGATCTCAGGCAGGACCCATGGCAGGCGTAAGTCAAACGCTAGAATCCAATATAATCGTTTTCATTCATTTATGACAAGCACGTTAGTGGCCCACTTATGCTCCAGTGTTGTCTTCTTTGAACTAAATTTATTTGTTGATGTTTTAAAAGTGTCGATTTCAAATAAATGTTAAGGTTAGGGATATAGTTCAGGGGTAGATCCCTGCCTTCTATGTGCAAGGCGATCCATCACCTTGACCCCTAGTCCCGAAACAAAAGAAAAGCTACAAGCAGCACCCCATATCCCCACAGACACACATGGACTCCTGACTCACTGATACTGTAGGTCACATGTGGCTATGCACAACTGTGAAAATGGTACCCACACTCCCTGCAGTCTATGAGGGGCTCATCAACAAAGCCAGCAGGAATAGGAGCCTGGGAGGGAACATGGAGGAATGTTCTCATTTCTTTTTTTGTCTAGGGAAGAAGAAAATTGGCTTAGATCCTGTCTGTGTGACAGACACAGTCGAAATCATCTAAGATGCTGGTCTTCAAACCAAACAACAGGATGTCTCCCAATTCAATCCCTTGTGAGGGGGAGGACTACAGAGAGTATGCGGACTTGTCAATTATTCTTCCTTAGGTAAGGCTAGTGCATTGTTATTACTCTCATTCTTTGTTATTTTGCATGAGTTCGTGTGTGTTACAGGCCCACTCTTCCGTGTCTAGCGGATGGCAGTGGATGACTATTGTCTATCTGCCAAACCTAAGAGCCAGCGACCTTGTCTTACCAATGCCCTCTTCTGTGTTTTATTCCATATACCATTGGACCTCTGTGCCCGGAGACTTCAATTGCAGGAAACAGCTCACATTCTATTGCTAGAGGAAAGAGATATTGATAGAGCCCACATTAGAATTGTGGTCACTAGCAATGCAAAGCAGCAAGCCATAAATCCTCATGAGCTCAGGCTGGGCTGTTTACCATCAAAGGGATCCTTCTTCCTCTGCAGTGTAACTAAATAGATGGGAGATAAGTGAAACATGATAGCTGTTAAATTAAAGACGAAAACCGTTCAAGTTACAGAGAGGCTGTTGCAGAAACAAACACACCAACCAGCAGTCTCAAACCCCTACAGCCAAGATGTGCCTTTGCAGCCTATCCTTCTGAAGATCAGGAAGTAGACAGCTCATCAAAGTTACAGCTCTGCTCCTCTCCTATTCTATCCATAGAAAATGAACGAGGGTATAAGTGATAGTTGTAAGGATGCCCATTCAAAATGCCACTTAGGGGCTGGAGAGATGGCTCAGTGGTTAAGAGCATAGGCTGTTCTTCCAGAGGTCCTGAGTTCCATTCCCAGCAACCACATGGTGGCTCACAACCATCTGTAATGGGATCTGACGCCCTCTTCTGGTGTGTCTGAAGACATCGACTGTGTATTCATATACATAAAATAAATAAACCTTAAATTTAAAAAAAAAATACCACTTAATTTGCAGAAAAGGTAGTAGATATAGCCAAAGGACTGGCTATGCAAACTGTATGTGGCTTTTTCATGCAAGAGAGCAAATCTAACCAGGTAATAGTGGTGCATGCCTTTAATCCCAGGAATTGGGAGGCAGAGGCAGGCAGATCTCTGAGTTCAAGGACAGTCTGGCACACAGAGAGAGTTACTGGGAAGTCAACACTATACAAAGAAACCCTGTGAGAAAAAAACATAGCAAGAGAGATGACAGACACAGAGACAGAGAGACAGAATGAGAGACAGAACATATGAAAAGTATTGCAGAAATTACCAAGTACCAATATTACCAAGTATGTAAAAATATATTCTTAAAATGGAAGGGAAGATCATGCAATCATAATCTTAAAAGGTTACATAAAAGGAGTCCACAGGGGGCATTTTGTTCACTGAGTTTGAGTTTTGAGTTATTTACCAAAATTACTGTAAACCTCTCATTAAGCTGTTGCAAAAGAGTCAAATAAAATATTCCTTTTTCTAGAGAAAAAAAACATATTGTTAAGGTCAGCAGGTTGGCTCATTGGATAGCCATCTACTTATCAAAGCCATTAATTAAACCAGCTTCAGTAGGGATTTTCCCATAAGAACCTGAGCAAAGCCCAGCCACTCTATTAGATGCCTCGTCTCCTGGACAGGCACCCTGACTGTCTCCATGGAAGCTGGCAATCCTGTCGCTCATAGTAGTCAGAGAGAAATCTGAAAGATTGCCCTGAGCCTCTAGGCTGTGGTACACACGAGCATGTGTAGTTGTGTACACACACACACACACACATTATTAAAATAATGTTTGAAAAGAGAATTGCTAAATGAGAAAAGCACCAGGCAGTGGTGAACCACACCTTTAATCCCAGCACTTGGGAGGCAGAGGCAGGCAGATTTCTGAGTTCGAGGTCTGTATGGTCTACAGAGTGAGTTCCAGGACAGCCAGGGCTACACAGAGAAACCCTGTCTCCAAAAACAAAAAAAAAACCACCTAAATAAGAAAAGCACAGAAGAGCTAAAGAGATAAACAAGGATAAACACTCAATACAGTATGACTTGATTTTTATTTAAAAGCTGATACAGTACATAGTAAAACTGGTGCTAAGATAAAGGGTGAGTTTTCTTCTTTGACTACAAGGGTATTTTCTAAAATGTCTATGCTGAAAGCGTACACTTTTACTTTAAGGAGGAAAAAAGCGGCGTCTTGAAGCTGGCCCCATTTAACCTGTTTAAATGGGTCAACCACCCTCCTCGTCGCCTTAAAAGTGTGTGTTTGTGGCCTTGCTTTTTGCTGTGCTGACGTGCTTCCCCTAGAACCAAAGGGAGACACGAAACCTCTCTGCAAACTCTTTGTAGATTCCCATCTGTGACTTGATAAATATTTGATGCTGTGGCCAGTCAACATCCCTACATTAGCGAAACTTCTGCCCAGGAGCAAAAACTGCACAGCTCTCAGCAACGAGACCGACCGGAGTAAGTTAAAAAGAGTGGATTCATTAACTACTTCAAAGGCTTTGGTGGGTTTTTTTTCCCATTGGCAATTTTGTGGACTGAATTATTGGCCCTGCTTTCTACACCGTGAGGACCACAGCCACCACTGTACAGAGGAACATGCTCTCCCCTATAGGAGCACATTTTTTTCTTTGTGTTTACAGCCAAGGAGCAAATACAGTGTGACATCCCCCCCAACCCCACTCCTGCCATCTTCCCCTCAGTTAATCAGCTGTGAATATTTATTATGAGGAAGCTTAAGATCTGCATGGTAAATTTGCAGTCTGGTCCCCATATCTGGTACAGGATTTAGACAACTAGATGGACCATTTCCCCTCTCTGTCTCGGTGGAGATGGCTGAGCCTAGAAAAAGCAACACAGTTGTTCCTAAATATTTAGTTGATGGACAGATGTAGAGGGAGGGAGCAAAATGAAGTGTAAGCTGGTTTTAATCTTAAATGCAGGGTGTGTGTCTCATCATACATATATATGCACACACAAACACACACACACACACACACACAGTGATGGAAAACTATTCTGTCCTAAGAAGAATGAAATCCTGTCCTTCTTAATGACATGGAAGAAATGCAGACTATGAAGTTAAGTCAAGTAAGTCACACAAAGAGAAGCTGTATATGAACTATCCCAGCTCTTGGGAGGTAGAGGCATTCATTCAGATCTCTGAGTTCAAGGCCAGCCTCTTCTTTTCTTTTTTTTTTTTTAAAGATTATATATATATTATATAAGTACACTGTAGCTGTCTTCAGACACTCCAGAAGAGAGCGTCAGATCTTGTTACAGATGGTTGTGAGCCACCATGTGGTTGCTGGGATTTGAACTCAGGACCTTCGAAAGAGCAGTCAGTGCTCTTTTTTTTTTTTTCTTGTTTTTTTTATTTCATATATTCTTTATTTACATTTCAAATGATTTCCCCTTTCCTGGAACCCTCCTCCCTGAAAGTCCCATAAGCCCTCTTGCCTCCCCCTGTTCCCCAATCCAACCCTTCCCACTTCCCTGTTCTGGTATTGCCCTACACTGCTGCACTGAGCCTTTCCAGGACCAGGGGCCTCTCCTTCCTTCTTCTTGGGCATCATTTGATATGTGAATTGTGTCTTAGGTATTCCAAGCTTCTAGGCAAATATCTGCTTATCAGTTAGTGCATGCCATGTGTGTTCTTTTGAGACTGGGTTAAGGCCCATTCTAGAACAGCTAGGACTACACAGAGGAGAAATCCTTAAAAAAAAAAAAAAAAAAAAAAAAAAACCAGAAGAGAAGGATAATAGGTAGGGTGAGTGGTAACTAGGATCCCATGGATACTATGTTGCAATTGGATTTGAATAAGAAGCTGGGGGAGAGGAGTAGGGAGAAATGGCTCTGTAGTTAAGAACATTGGCTGCTCTTCTAGGAGACCAGGGTTTACCTCCTAGCACCCACAAGGCAACTCACAACTATATGCAACTCCAGTCCCAGGAGATCTGATACCATCTTCTGGTCTTTGCTGATATCAAGCAAACACACGGCACACAGACATATACGAGTGAAAAACCCTCACGCATATAAAAATAAACAAACCATTTTACAAAGCCCCCCCCCCCCCCCCCCCGCTGTGATATGCAGCTACACAGGAGGGTGACTCTACATAATGACTGTGTGCTGTAGCCTCAAGAAGCTAGAAGAATGGAGTCTGAATGTTTCTGGCGTAAAGAAATAAAGATGTTGTGTTTGATCTGTTGACACTAAGTATACGTGTATGAGATACTTCTCAGTACTTCATTAATCTACAATTAGTGTTTTACATCTCCACTAAGTAAATAATTAAAAAAAATGTTTTTTGGGCTAGAGAGATGGCTCAATGGTTAAGAGCACACTGACTGCTTTTCCAGAAGTCCTGAGTTCAATTCCCAGCAACCACTTGGTGGCTCACAACCATCTGTAATAATGGGATCTGATGCCCTCTTCTGGTGTGTCTGAAGACAGCTACAGTGTATTCACATAAATAAAAATAAATAAGTCTAAAAATTAAATAAAAAAGACCCCTTAAAAATATAATGTTTCTGTAAGAAAGATATCTTTGTCAGAAGGACCTGGGTTCAGTTCCCAGCAACCACACACACATTGGCAGCTCACAATCAATTGCAACTCCAGCTATGAAGCACCCTAATATATGTGCACACTTACACACACACACACACACACACACTCTTACTTAAAAATAAAATAAACCTTTAAAATGTTATTTTCTACATTAGTCTTTATGACTCTTACATGCTTTGCCATTTTGGCATGAAGTTTGCATTACTAGAAACTAGATAGTTTCCATCATCTTCTATGAATATTGTGCTATTGGTATCACACAAGACTGGGGTAAATGTGGATAACCTAATGGAATTTTTGTGAGGCCCTTATTGTTAGGCAGCAGTGACCTTAAATGTATCTGTTTCCTTGTTGGATGCCTCTGATTGTTTGCTACTATTTCAAACTTCAGTCCTAGTGTTTGTCTCTTGCCCCCCCCCCCTTAGTGCAACTAACAATTTCACGTCTTTTAATTAGAAACCTAAGTATTTCTGGCCATGAACGCCATCGTTGGGGTGAAATCACTGTGAAGATGGATGGAGGATGGTGCAGTGTCAGCAACAGCAATAGCAGCAGAACCACAGCAGCTATGCTTCCCACTTCAGATGACGAGAACGTTTCTACAATTTCTCCTTTGAAAATGTTTTACCGTGATAGGAAATGCTAATTTTTCTGCCAGTTTTTACAATGAAAAAAATCAATAATGAATGATTTGAATTCAGCTCTCTCTCCTGGGAACATGCTCCCGGGTTCAGAAGGCGTTTGCCATGTGTCTCCAGGCTCTCCCGCCCCATGAGGACTTACAACGCCTGAGAGCTTTCCTCCTCCTTCCCAGATTCGCCAGTTTCCTTGCAATTTATCTTTGGGTAGTGGATCTATCTGGAATCTGTTTCTTCTGAGTTGTGAATTAGATCCAAAGAAAACATGCTAATTTTTTTTTGTTTTTTTTATTTGTTTGTTTGTTTTTAAATCTAGTTTGGATCAGAAGAAAAACATTCATTAGAAAAGAATATAAAGCGAGCAGGGATTCATCTGTCCTGTGGATTTGCTCTTATTTTAATGACTGCTCAATGACTAAATCTTCATTAAATGAAAAGTATATAAGGCTTCCTTGTGAATTTTATGTAGGCGATGTTCAGCGAAGGCTGCTCTCTACATAGGCCACATCTACATTTCTGAGCATGCCCTGTTTCGTTTTTTGTCTTTTTTTTTTTCCTGCCCTTATTTTGAGCTCTACTTTCTGGGTTTGTAATTCTGCCCCATGTCTCATTTTGTTTTTATTCTCAATGATAGAAAGCAATAAAAGAGGTGCTGAGGAGATAGCTAAGTGGTAACAGTGCTTGCAGTGAATGCATGAGGACCTGAGTTCAAATCCCAGGACACACATAAAAATGTGCATGTGGCTACAACCCAGACCTGTGGGAGGGAGAGACAGAAGAGTCCATGGGGCTTGCTGCCCAAGTTCCAGACCAAGTGACAGACCTCAAGGGAATAAAAAAGAGTGAAGGTACCCAGTGTCCTTCTCTGGCTTCTGAGCATGTGTGGATGCATGATGTATGCAACCACACACACACATGCACACACACACACACACACACACACATGCACACACACACATGCACACACACAAACATATACACACATGCATACACACATACACATGTGCATTCACACATACACACATACATTCGCACACAATTAAAAGATGACATTCAGCCCAGCAGTGGTGGCACATATCTTTAATCCGAGCACTTGGGAGACAGAGGCAGGCAGATTTCTGAGTTCATGGCCAGCCTGGTCTACAGACTGAGTTCCAGATAGAGAAACTCTGTCTCAAAAAAAAAAAAAAAAAAAAAAAAAAAAACGAACAAACAAAAAAGATAACATTCAAAGGGCCCTAAGCTGAGTATACCCCACTAAAAATATATTTAAAGTAAATAATGAGATATTGGAAAATTAAACATATCTTTTTTTTTAAATTTTTTTATTCGATATAATTTATTTACATTTCAAGTGATTTCCCCTTTTCTAGCCCCCCCCCCCCACTCTCCGAAAGTCCCATAAGCCCCCTTCTCTTCCCCTGTCCTCCCTCCCACCCCTTCCCAGTTCCCCGTTCTGGTTTTGCCGAATACTGTTTCACTGAGTCTTTCCAGAACCAGGGGCCACTCCTCCTTTCTTCTTGTATCTCATTTGATGTGTGGATTATGTTTTGGGTATTCCAGTTTTCTAGGTTAATAACCACTTATTAGTGAGTGCATACCATGATTCACCTTTTGATCTGGGTTACCTCACTTAGTATGATGTTCTCTAGCTCCATCCATTTGCCTAAGAATTTCATGAATTCATTGTTTCTAATGGCTGAATAGTACTCCATTGTGTAGATATACCACATTTTTTGCATCCACTCTTCTGTTGAGGGATACCTGGGTTCTTTCCAGCATCTGGCAATTATAAATAGGGCTGCTATGAACATAGTAGAGCATGTATCCTTATTACATGGTGGGGAATCCTCTGGGTATATGCCCAGGAGTGGTATAGCAGGATCTTCTGGAAGTGAGGTGCCCAGTTTTCGGAGGAACCGCCAGACTGATTTCCAGAGTGGTTGTACCAATTTGCAACCCCACCAGCAGTGGAGGAGTGTTCCTCTTTCACCACACCCTCTCCAACACCTGCTGTCTCCTGAATTTTTAATCTTAGCCATTCTGACTGGTGTAAGATGAAATCTTAGGGTTGTTTTGATTTGCATTTCCCTAATGACTAATGAAGTTGAGCATTTTTTAAGATGCTTCTCCGCCATCCGAAGTTCTTCAGGTGAGAATTCTTTGTTTAACTCTGTACCCCATTTTTTAATAGGGTTGTTCGGTTTTCTGGAGTCTAACTTCTTGAGTTCTTTATATATATTGGATATTAGCCCTCTATCTGATGTAGGATTGGTGAAGATCTTTTCCCAATTTGTTGGTTGCCGATCTGTCCTCTTGATGGTGTCCTTTGCCTTACAGAAACTCTGTAACCTTATGAGGTCCCAATTGTCAATTCTTGCTCTTAGAGCATACGCTATTGGTGTTCTGTTCAGAAACTTTCTCCCTGTACCGATGTCCTCAAGGGTCTTCCCCAGTTTCTTTTCTATTAGCTTCAGAGTGTCTGGCTTTATGTGGAGGTCCTTGATCCATTTGGATTTGAGCTTAGTACAAGGAGACAAGGATGGATCAATTCGCATTCTTCTGCATGCTGCCCTCCAGTTGAACCAGCACCATTTGTTGAAAAGGCTATCTTTTTTCCATTGGATGTTTTCAGCCTCTTTGTCGAGGATCAAGTGGCCATAGGTGTGTGGGTTCATTTCTGGATCTTCAATCCTGTTCCATTGATCCTCCTGCCTGTCACTGTACCAATATCATGCAGTTTTTAACACTATTGCTCTGTAGTATTGCTTGAGGTCAGGGATACTGATTCCCCCAGATTTTCTTTTGTTGCTGAGAATAGTTTTAGCTATCCTGGGTTTTTTGTTGTTCCAGATGAATTTGATAATTGCTTTTTCTAACTCTGTGAAGAATTGAGTTGGGATTTTGATGGGTATTGCATTGAATCTGTATATTGCTTTTGGCAAAATGGCCGTTTTAACTATATTGATTCTACCGATCCATGAGCATGGGAGGTTTTCCCATTTTTTGAGGTCTTCTTCCATTTCCTTCTTCAGAGTCTTGAAGTTCTTGTCATACAGATCTTTTGCATGTTTGGTAAGAGTCACTCCAAGATACTTTATACTGTTTGTGGCTATTGTGAAGGGGGTCATTTCCCTAATTTCTTTCTCAGCCTGCTTATCCTTTGAGTATAGGAAGGCCACTGATTTGCTTGAGTTGATTTTATAACCTGCCACTTTGCTGAAGTTGTTTATCAGCTGTAGGAGCTCTCTAGTGGAGTTTTTTGGGTCACTTAGGTAGAATATCATGTCGTCTGCAAATAATGATAGTTTGACTTCCTCCTTTCCAATTTGTATCCCTTTGACCTCCTTATGTTGTCGAATTGCCCGAGCTAGTACCTCAAGTACAATATTGAAAAGATAAGGAGAAAGGGGGCAGCCTTGTCTGGTCCCTGATTTCAGTGGGATTGCTTCAAGTTTCTCTCCATTTAGTTTGATGCTGGCTACCGGTTTGCTGTATATTGCTTTTACTATGTTTAGGTATGGGCCTTGAATTCCTGTTCTCTCCAAGACTTTAAGCATGAAAGGATGCTGAATTTTGTCAAATGCTTTTTCAGCATCCAATGAAATGACCATGTGGTTTTTTTCTTTGAGTTTGTTTATGTAGTGGATTGTATTGATGGATTTCCGTATATTGAACCAACCCTGCATTCCCGGGATAAAGCCTACTTGATCATGGTGGATGATCGTTTTGATGTGTTCTTGGATTCAGTTGGCAAGAATTTTATTGAGTATTTTTGCATCGATGTTCATAAGGGAAATTGGTCTGAAGTTCTCTTTCTTTGTTGGATCTTTGTGTGGCTTTGGTATCAGCGTAATTGTGGCTTTGTAGAAGGAATTGGGTAGTGTTCCTTCTGTTTCTATTTTGTGGAATAGTTTGAAGAGTATTGGTGTTAACTCTTCTTTGAAGGTCTGGTAGAATTCTGCACTGAAACCATCTGGTCCTGTGCTTTTTTTGGTTGGAAGACTTTCTATGACTCCTTCTATTTCTTTAGGCATTATGGGACTGTTTAGATGGTCTAGTTGGTCCTGATTTAATTTTGGTATTTGGTATCTGTCAAGGAAATTGTCCATTTCCTCCAGATTCTCCAGTTGTGTTGAGTACAGGCTCTTGTAGTAGGATCTGATGATTTTTTGGATTTCCTCAGTTTCCGTTGTTATATCTCCCTTTTCATTTCTAAGTTTGTTAATTTGGATACTTTCTCTGTGCCCTTTGGTCAGTCTGGCTAAGGGTTTATCTATCTTGTTGATTTTCTCAAAGAACCAGCTCCTGGTTTTGTTGATTTTTTGTATGGTTCTCTTTGTTTCTACTTGATTGATTTCGGCCCTGAGTTTGATGATTTCCTGCCTTCTCCTCCTCCTGGGTGAAATAGCTTCTTTTTGTTCTAGGGCTTTCAGGTGTGTCATTAAGCTGGTAATGTATGCTCTCTACATTTTCATTTTGGAGGCACTCAGGGCTATGAGTTTTCCTCTTAGCACTGCTTTCATTGTGTCCCATAGATTTGGGTATGTTGTGTTTTCATTTTCATTGTGTTCTAAAAAGTCTTTAATTTCTTCCTTTATTTCTTCCTTGACCAAGGTATCATTGAGTAGAGTATTGTTCAATTTCCACGTGTATGTGGGTTTTCTATTGTTTCTGTTGCTATTGAAGACCACTTTTACTCCATAGTGATCAGATAGGAGGCATGGGATTAGTTCGATCTTCTTATATTTGTTGAGGTCTGTCTTGTGACCAATTATATGGTCGATTTTGGAGAAGGTACCATGGGGTGCTGAAAAAAAGGTATATTCTTTTGTTTTAGGATAGAATGTTCTATATATATCAGTTAAATCTAATTGGTCCAAAGCTTCAATTAGTTTCATTGTGTCCTTGTTTAGTTTCTGTTTTCCTGATCGGTCCATTGAGGAAAGTGCAGTGTTGAAGTCACCCACAATTATTGTGTTAGGTGCCATGTGTGCTTTGAGTTTTAATAAAGTTTCTTTTATGAAAGAGGGTGCCCTTGCATTTGGAGCATAGATGTTCAGGATTGAGAGTTCTTCTTGTTGTATTTTTCCTTTGACCAGCAAGAAGTGTCCCTCAGAGTCTCTTTTGATGACTTTGGGTTGAAAGTCAATTTTATCTGATATTAAAATAGCTACTCCAGCTTGTTTCCTGAGACCATTTGCTTGTAAAATTGTCTTCCAGCCTTTTACTCTAAGGTAGTGTTTGTCTTTGACCCTGAGGTGTGTTTCCTGTAAGCAGCAAAATGTAGGGTCCTGTTTACGTATTCATTCAGTTAGTCTGTGTCTTTTTATTGGGGCATTAAGTCCATTGATGTTAAGAGATATTAAGGAATAGTGATTGTTACTTCCTATCATTTTTGACGTTATTTTTTAAATTTGATTGCTTAACTTCTTTTGGGTTTGATGAAAGGTTACTATCTTGCTTTTTCCAGGGTGAAGTTTCCCTCCTTGTATTGGTGTTGTCCTCCTAGTATCCTTTTTAGGACTGGGTTTGTGGATAGATATTGGGTAAACTTGGTTTTGTCGTGAAATATCTTAGTTTCTCCATCTATGGTGATTGAGAGTTTTGCTGGATATAGTAGTTTTGGTTGGCATTTGTGTTCTCTTAGAGTCTGCATGAGATCTGCCCAGGACCTTCTAGCCTTCATAGTCTCAGGTGAAAAGTCTGCTGTGATTCTGATAGGTCTTCCTTTATATGTTACTTGGCCTTTTTCTCTTACTGCCTTTAATATTCTTTCTTTGTTTAGAACATTTGGTGTTTTGATTATTATGTGACGGGAAGTATTTCTGTTCTGGTCTAGTCTGTTTGGAGTTCTGTAGGCTTCTTGTATATTCATGGGCATCTCTCTCTTTAGGTTAGGGAAGTTTTCTTCCATAATTTTATTGAAGATATTTGCTGGCCCTTTAAGTTGTAAATCTTCACTCTCATCTATGCCTATAATCCTTAGGTTTGGTCTTCTCATTGTGTCCTGGATTTCCTGGATATTTTGGGTTGCAAGCTTTTTGCATTTTGCATTTTCTTTAACTGTTGAGTCCATGGTTTCTATGGAATCTTCAGCATCTGAGATTCGTTCTTCTATTTCTTGTATTCTGTTGTTGATATTTGCATCTCTGTCCCCTGATTTCTTCCCAAGGCTTTCTATCTCCAAAGTTGTCTCCTTTTGAGTTTTCTTAGTTGTTTCTACTTCTGATTTTAGATCCTGGATGGTTTTGCTTAGCTCCTTCACTTGCTTGTCTGTGCTTTCCTGTAATTCTTTAAGAGATTTTTGTGTTTTCTCTTTCATGACCTCAGCCTGTTGACCAAAGTTCTCCTGTATTTCTTTAAGAGATTTTTGTGTTTCGTCTTTCATGACCTCAGCCTGTTGACCAAAGTTCTCCTGTATTTCTTTAAGTGTTTTTTGCATTTCTTCCTTGTTGGCTTTTGTATTCTCCTGGATTTCTTTCAATGATTTTTGTGTTTCCCTTGCAAGGGCTTCTAACTTTTGATCCATTTTCTCCTGTCCTTCATGTGTTCCTGTACCAGCATCATGACCAGTGATTTTAAATCCAAATCTTGTTTTACTGGTGTGATGGGGTATCCAGGACATGCTGGTAGAGGAGAATTGGGTTCAGATGTTTCCATATTGCCTTGATTTCTGTTAGTGACGTTCCTGCGTTTGCCTTTTGCCATCTAGCTCTCACTGGTGTTACTTGGTCTTGTCAGTGCTGGACTCACCAGTGCAAGCTGCCCCCCTCCCCGTTGGCCTCTGGTGCACAGCTTACACCCTGCACTGCCTGTAGACAGGGTGCTGCTGTCCAGGCTGTTCAGATCCCGAAGCAGGCACCGGAAGGCTCCTGCTGGGGCCCGCAGGATCCACCGGAGCACACCGATTTCTCCCAGCTGGCCGCCTGGAAGCCCCCGCTAGCCTCTTGAGGGACCTGGAGATGTGGTGCGGCCGCCCAGGCTGATCTGAAGCGGAAAGAGTTTAGCTGAGGGCTTCTGCCTGAGGCCTTGCCCCAGATTGTGTCTGTGGACCAGATGGAGCCCGTGTGCACCCCCAGGGAGCGCCGAAGGTGTATGCTGCTGTGACCTCCCCTGTGTTCTGCTCACTCCGCTGGGCAGCCGATTCCTCAACCGGGCTGGCGCACACAAGGTTAGCCTGGTCGCCCAGGCCCTGAGTCCAGGCAAAAGCCTGGGGGGCCAAGGTCCGAGCAAAGTTCCCCTAGGGCTATGACTGTTAATTGGGTCCGCCAGGTGACCCGGATGGCCGGCGTGCGCTTCCGCGCTCCCCGAAAGCACCGGGAGAGTCTGTTGTGCTAACAATCTCCTGGGCGGATTGACACACAGATGGCCCACCAAGCCGCCCAGTTCTTGGGGTCAGTCCTGTGCCTTTTGGGGCCTAGACCCCCGTTTTGTTAGCCTCAGGCTACGCTTGTTAGCCGTCTCTGCCCTCCCGAGCACTCTGGGTCCTGTAAGCAAAATGGCGGCGCGTGCGCCGGCCAGGGCAAAAAGACCTCCTGGCTGGGTTGGCGCCCCGATGGCCACCCGCACAGCCCAGGGCCTGGGTGCAGGCCAACACCCGTCGGGCTCAGACCCCTGCGGTGTTGGGCCTCGGATTATGTTTGTGTACCTCAGTCTGTCCGATCTTAGGAGTCCGAAATCAAGATGGAGGTGAGCCTCTCCTGACTGGCGGGAAGCCGACTAAACATATCTTCATTAAGTAGAATGTCAAGGTTATTTTTCTTCTAAAACATCTAAAATTCTCAATTAGTATATAATAGCAAAATACAAATAGGAATGAATGTTCACATAAATTAGAATTTTAAGTAAAAGTAATTATTTAGTTCTAAATAAAATTTTAGTAAATATTTTTTAAATATAGATTATTTGCAGTTGTTATGCTCAAAACACTTCAGTTGCTAATTAATATATAAAAAAAAAGGTAATGTCATTGTGCTGGCTAGCTTTTTGTCAGCTAGGGTCATCTGGAAAGAGGGAACCTACCTCAGTTGAAAAACTACCCACTTCACATTTATTATTGCTGTGCTAAGATCCTATGACCAAGGAACCTTGTAGAAGAGAGAGTTTATTGGGGGCTTATAGCTTCAGAAGGTGAGTCCATGACCATCATGCCAGGGAGCTTCATCTTGTGATACTGCCATGAGGGAGGGGGAGAGACACACATGAAGAGATACAGAGAGAATCATTAACTGGAAATGGTGTGCACTTTTGAAATCTCAAGGCCCATGTCTACCAATGACCCACTTCCTCCAAAGCTACACCTCATAAACCTTCCCAGAGAGGTCTAGCAACTTTAGAGCAAGCATTCAACTCTATGAACCTACCAGGTCCATTCTAGTTCAAGTCACCACATGCCTCTACCCTCTGGTCTGCCAGTTGACAAAAGTATGGGGCATTTTCTTGATTAATGATTCACATGAAAGAACCCAGCCCACTGTGGGCAGGTCGTCCTGGGCGGTATAGGAAAGCAGGCTGAGCAAACCACAAAGATCTAGCCAGTGAGCAGAGTTCTTCCCCGCCCTCTGCTTCAGTTTCTGCTTCCCGGTTCCTGCCTTGAGTCCCTGCTCTGACTCCCTTGATGAACTCTAAGTTGTAAGCTGAAATAAACTCTGTCTTCCTCAAGTTGCTCCCGTCAAAGTGTTTAATCACAGTTATGGGAAGCAAACTACAACAGATACACTTCATGCTCCCAACAGGCTGTGTTTATTCTGTCTCTAAAGACTAAGAGGAAATGTTCAATACTGCAAAATGTTTTTTGGCTACCTTGTGCAGCTGTTGCAGACACTGCATTACTCTGTGACTGCCTACGGGTCCACAAACTGGAATTGGGAGAAGCAAGAAAGTGGATGTTCATCACCCATAGGAAACAATATACTTTATTATGCAGGAATCTATAGCGTTCGTGACATCTGAGAGAAAGGATTTGACAGGTTAATTAATTTGCCTTTTCTCCTACCTAAATGCTGCCACAGCTCAAATTCTCCTCCTTAGGACTGTCCTTCTGTGGCCTTGGCAGCAGCACAAGCCACAGCCTTCATGACATTTGTAGAAAGTCACCTTCTGCTTCCAGGACGAAAGGCAAGAAAGCAAAAGGAAGAAGGCAAGAGCGTTTGAGGCAGCCTGAACCTGAACAGGGTGTGCGGAGGGCCGTAGCTGCATCACGCAGTGGGCACCTGCGCGATTTAGTAAACCCACCTTTCATTGTGAGTTTGTGATGCTGGACTCTAGGAAGAATGTTCAGGAAGGAGCTTCCTGTCCAGTCTAAGGGCTGTCCCAAGCTTGATATAAATCCCAGCCCATCAACAGGATAACCCCCAGGTGGAGGGTAGAAAGGGAACCAACCCACAAGTACCTGAATCAATTATGATAAAGACATTTTAATGTTTGTTTTTCTATAAAAATTATACTAACATGTACACATTATTTTATGCTTTTATTTACACATTATTTTATATATTTATTATTATATTTTTTTTCCAAGACAAGGTTTCTCTCTGAGGCCTGGCTGTCCTAGAACTTGCTTTGTAGACCAGGCTGGCCTCAAACTCAAGGATCTCCCTGCATCTGCCCAGCTTATGTGTGTTTGTGTGTTTGGGTGTTTATGTGTTTATGTGTTCCTGTGTTTGTGTATGTTATAAATAAACAAGGAAGATTGCTATATAAAAGCTTTGATGAACTTCACTTCCATTTAAAACATTTTATAATACTTTCCATATTGCTACTAAAAATTTGTTGACTCTATCTTATCAGTAAAATTGTAAGATTCCTTCTTGATTGACATTTTTCTTCAGGTTTATCATTATAAAAGTAATATGACAACTATCTTTGGAGGTGACCTGATTTTCTCTGTGTTTAAGCTCCTAGCTGCTTTTGGTCAATTTTAAATAATTCATAAATGTAAGGACCTAAATATATATAAGAATGTATATATTTATGTACATATGTACATATGTGTACATATATAGATATGTGCACATATAAACATATACAGCATATATATGTTGTAAAATTGCTTAGTTTTTACTCATAATTTTCATCTTCTGAAGAATTTTATGAACAATTAAGTTATAAATGAAAACTTTACATTAGGGTAATCTGTCTAATACCCAAAGTAGATGAATACTAACTACCAAAGGGAAAAAATGTTAACTACCAAAGTATCTATAAATTCAGATTGCCAGAGCTATCACATGGAAATATATATTTATATACATAAATATTTCAAGTATGTTATATATTGAGACAGATAAATATATCTTTATACTATATAAACATGCTTACATATATAATCCATATAGACATACTTAAGATTGGAAATATATATGTGCAAAGTATGCATGTTGCTGTTTTCAGGCTTTGGAAATTGAAGCCAATCTAGGATGAAGATTCAGGTTTGGCCTACCCCAATGCCCCTAACCCATATAGTCTACGTAAGATTAGAACTCAGTGATGGGGCTGGAGAGATGGCTCAGTGGTTAAGAGCACTGTCTGCTCTTCCAAAGGTCCTGAGTTCAAGTCCCAGCAACTACATGGTGGCTCACAACCATCTGTAATGAGATCTGATGCCCTCTTCTGGTGTGTCTGAAGATAGCTACAGTGTATTTACATATAATAAATAAATAAATCTTTAAAAAAAAAAAGAACTCAGTGATGCCTCAAGGGTCATCTGAATATAGGACCAAATCTGCAAATACATCAAAAATCACAGCAGTCTCACTTAAGGGATATAGAGGAACTAAAGAAAAAGGTAATGGAAGCTTTTAACATTTCTGTATTTCTTAACTTATTTAAATACTAAAAAATGGATTTATGTTATACTTGTGAAATCTTAAAAATGAATAAAAAATAATCTTTTATATAGTTGGAGTATGAAATGCCATAACCTCTTTTGAAATGGCTTGGTACTTGCTTATGGAGTTAAGCAAACATTTAACACATAACCCAGCAACCCATCCTTACTTGCTTACATATGGAAAAAGAAAACTTATGTCTTCAGAAAAATCAGTAAACAGACAGATGTTCATCACGGACTTGTTAATGCACTTATCTCTAAAATCTAAAAGCTATCAATTTGTACACTTATAAGGAACCACATACATAAGTTGTGGTACAATCTTGCAGGAAAACAATACATTGTTTAAAAAACACTAACAAACTTCTGATATGTGTTACAACATGGCTGAGTCACTTATGCTGGGTGGAAGATGCCTTAACAAAGAGTTATTATGTTATATGATACTGTTTTCAGTGGTTCTCAACCTGTGGGCCATGACCCTTCAGGGGT
Organism: Apodemus sylvaticus; assembly: GCF_947179515.1. Lineage (NCBI taxonomy): Eukaryota > Metazoa > Chordata > Mammalia > Rodentia > Muridae > Apodemus > Apodemus sylvaticus. Next base: position 63,521,865 of record NC_067484.1, on the reverse strand, counting down.
TGCAATGTTTATATTATGATTCATAAAAGTAGCAAAATTACAACTATAAAGTAGCAACAAAATAATTTTATGCTGGAGTTGGGATCACCACAACATGAGGAGATGTATTAATGGATTAAAACATTAGAAGGTTGAGAGCTGCCGGGTTATACGATCCTAAGTAAAAGGAAAATTTTTACATGATGGTTATGTTAATGATTATATATCTGGATATATTTGCTCAAACTCCTTAATGTTATACCTAAAAAGACTAGTTATAAATGAAGTCATAAGCTGTAGCTTGTATCATGGTTATATTGTAATCATGGTTGTATTGTAATCATGGTTATATTGTATCATGGTTATATTGTAATCATGGTTATATTGTAATCATGGTTATATTGTATCATGGTTATATTGTATCATGGTTATATTGTAATCATGGTTATATTGTAATCATGGTTATATTGAATCATGGTTATATTGTATCATGGTTATATTGTAATCATGGTTACATTGTAATCATGGTTATATTGTATCATGGTTATATTGTATCATGGTTAATTGTATCATGGTTATATTGTAATCATGGTTATATTGTAATCATAGTTATGTTGTATCATGGTTATATTGTATCATGGTTGTATTATATTATGATTATATTGTATCATGGTTATATTGTAGCATGGTTATATTGTAATCATGATTATATTGTATCATGGTTATATTGTAATCTATAGTTTTTCCCATCTAACAGCATTTATTATACAATGTTGCAGATTATCATAGTGTATAAAAGCTTGTAAAACACAGGCTGTCTATCAGGGCCCACAAAGGCAGTTGGAAGAAGTGTTCTGGAAGGGAATGGTCAGTTCAGATAGCAGTTTTGTATGGGCCTACATGACTTACTTACAGTGGCAGTTGGGGCTGAACCATCAGCTAGACTCTGAAAGTTAATGGCACCAAGAGAACCTGAGGAAGCCCAACTGCTCCAATTCAGGCCTCAAAATTTGTGTTTAAACAATGAGTCAACAAATAAGCCAATGGGAAAATATAGTAACAGTAGCAGCAAGGCTTGTAAGTTGTAAGTCCTTCCAAATCCTCTTTTCCCATTTAAAAAAAAAAAGAGAGAGAGAGATTAGGGGCTTGGGAGATGGCTCAGAGGCATTTGTTCTTCCAGAGGGCCAGGTTCCATTCTGATATCCACCTGGTTGGTGACACATAAAATGAAATAAATATAGATTTAAAGGACAGATTACACAGCAGTGTCCGTGGTCATGTTAACAGCCTAAAGCTATCTCAATGGATAAGACATCCCCCAAACTCCCAAATCAGAACAGGCCTAAGAAAGCCAACAAGGATAAAGAAAGATGCACAGTGTGTCAGTGTGCCCTGAAGAGAACAAGGAGGCAGGTGGGTGGCAGAACTAAGACAGAACTCATCCATGGAAATAAGTCATCACTGAAGAGCAGCGGAGGGCAGTCTGCAAACACGACTGAACACTGCAGTGGATGAGTAGGTGTGTCAGAGGGAAGGCCAGAAGAAGAGGCAGTCTTGGCTTTGTGACCTTTCAAAACTAAAAGGCTCCTTTACATTAAAACTTTCACACCAAAGGCAGCCTCTGCGTAGAGAGCAAATTCTAAGACAGGAACCTGCAGTGTAAAAGGAAATAGACCCAGGTTAAAGGTGAGGGATTACACACCATAAAGCTCTTGTAAGGACACCCAAAGAGGAGGTGAGGGAGTTGTAAGAGAAGCTATTCTGACCCATCTTTCATCTTAAAGGAAAATTGAAGTTTGTATAAAAATGACAAAAGAGCCTTTAAGTAACTTGCTATAAGAAGAAAAGGAAGCCCTGGTCAGAATAGCATTCCAAAAAATGAAGATAAACCAGAATGAAATGCTTACAAAAACTGAGAACAAATGTAATTTGCTATTTCAAGATGACCTAGCAGAAGATCACTAGGAAAAAGTGGATGATTCAAGTTAGAATTAGAAACCTCAGAAGGTAAGACTCACAATTCAAGTTGATGTAATCATTTTAGAAGTGAAGACTCAAAGCGAAAGAACAAAAGTGGGAATAGACACAGCAGAGAAGGACTTAAAATAAGGAAAAGTTAATATAAAGAGATGGTAAAGGAAAGCATGCCAGCCATCAGACAAAATGAAGACTGAAAAGAATTCCAGGCAGCTGCTCGCCGGTTTGCAAGACCAAGCCTGCAAGCTCTCCTGAGTTCTAACTCAAGCGAACCTTCCCCTTCCCCTTTCTAACTCCTCTTTGGATATCTACCCAGCGCCAACTGAGTATTCTTGCCAATACTCTGGGCTTTTTCCACTCTTTTCTCTGAAGACCCTCCCTCTCTCCTTTTCTCCATACCAGCGTGTAGACCTCCACTGCTGACCCTAGCTCAAAAGGTGTAAGTAACTACATCTTTCTCATTTGCCTCCTGCATGCTGCCAAGATGGTCTATGATGCCTGCCAAGTTGCCTTTCCTTTGTTTTTTTCTCTTCCTCCAGTGGCCACCTCCCTAGGCTGCTTTGTATATGAGCATGCAGGCACACCCACACTCACGAGTGCTTTTGTATGGGTGTGAAAGCCAGAGAACAAGCTAAGGTTTTAGTTTTTGAGAGAATAATCTACTTTGGTTTTGGAGACAGTGTCTTTCATTGGCCTGGCGCTTGCCTGTTATGTTAGGCTAGCCAGGCAGTGAATCCCAGGAATCCATCTCTTCTTCCCCTGGACTGAGATTACAAGACTGTATGCTCAATCCTGACTGCTTATGTTCTGGGGGTCACACTCATGTCCTTGTGCTTACAAAACAGCACAGAACTGAGTTATCTCCCTAGCCTGACAATTGGAGTTTAAGATTTTTGTATTATATGATAGCATAATCAGTATTAAATCTATAATAATAGCAGCAGCAGCAGCAGCAGCAGCAGTAGTAGTAGTGATGATAATAATAATTCATTCTATAAAAGGATGCCCTTGTTTCTTAGGAGATGAGAGTAAAGAGTTCCACAGTGAGGCTTCACCGCATCTCTAATTTCCTCTATTTACAGACATGCCGGCCAGAGTCTCTTCTCGGACCTAAGAGACCTGGCCTGGAACGATGAGCTGCCCTGCATTGGTCAGGATCGCCTGGGCTTCAAGTAACAAGACATCTGAGTCGCAAGGACACCTGATGTAATGAGAAGTCCAAAGGCCGAGGGCTCCTGGAGTGTTGACCCACCAGCTCCGGGATAGAAAGCCCTCCTCTGTCACCTTTTCTGTATTTCTCTCAGCTTTATCTCTGTTGCAAGCTTCATGTAGCGGGTCCTCACATGACCTACCCAAAGCAGATCGGAAAGGCACGGGGGCGAACCCTCTCCAGTTGGTCCTCTTGTTTCATAGATGATATTCTTCAGCGTAAGCCTCGTGCCCCTACGATTCCTCTCACACTTCGTTGCCCATGCAGTTTAATTATCACTCCCCACCTGGGAATACTCACCAATACAAAACTAGTGATGGTTGGTTGTTGGGAGAACAGCAGGCCATGATTTTGCACATGAGCGGATCAGATTCACCTGCTCAGGAATCTACAGGGAGAAACCCAAGTGGCCATTGCTGTCAGCAGGTAAGCTGGCTCTGAGTCAGTGATAAGAGGCTACGACAAGGCCAGGTCAGGCAAAAGCCAAGAATCGGCTCTATCAGCTACTTGTGCCCTGATGTTGTCTGCTTACAATTTCAGTTCAAGTCACATAGAGAATGTACCTAGTAGAACCCCACATTTTCTGGCTCATAACAGAAAATACTTAACAAACCATCATCCTCTCACAAAAGAGGCAGTAGTTATAAATGCACAGGAATGTCTTAAAACACCAAAGTCTGAAGTGTAGTTGTGCTCTAGAAGTACTGGAGGCAGATGGAGCTCACCTCTTGTGCCTCTTGCCTCTTTCTTAATTTTTATAACTGCATGAGGGAGACTCCATCTTCATGCCCCTGCTGCCACCTCCCAGCTCCTGAATTTGCATTAACGTTTTGACTTCCACTAGGACCCCGTGTGGTGGTTGAGTTTCAGATTCCCAAGGGGAGGGAAACTGAGAGGTGAGGTCAGGTCAGGTGTCAGTCCACCAAGTCCAGAGGCTTCGAGTGACAAGAGATACACGTGAAGTCAGGAGAGTATATGTAACTAGACAGGGATCCGGATGCCAGGCTGCAACAGTATCCCCAGTGCTCCACCACAGTCTCCTTAAAGTCGCCCTTCAAAGGTTTGGAGACAAACTTTCTTCCAGGGGATAGTTGGCAACATCTGGAGACATTGTGGCTATGGAAGCCTGTCTGAACTAGACAGTTTTATGTGAACTTGAAACAAGCTAGAGTTTCCAGAGAGAAGAATGTCTCCATAAGATTTTCTTAAATAATTATCTTATTTAGGTCATTTTCTTAATTAATGATAGATGAGAGAAGACCCAGCCCATTGTAGGTGGTACCCTCCAGGCTGAGGGTCTATAAGGAAGCAGGTCGAGCAAGCCACTGGGAACAAGCCAGTAAGTAAGCAGCACCCCTCCATGGCCTCTGCATCAGCTCCTGTCTGTAGGTTCTCACCCGGTTTGAGTTCCTGTCCTCACGTCCTTCGATGCTGAACTCACTGTGCGCTGTGGAAGTGTAAGCCAAAAAAAAAACCCCTTTTCTCCCCAACTTGCTTTTGGTCATGGTGTTTCATCACAGCAATAGTAACTAACTAAGACACTGTTAGTGGAAACCAGGATGTCACGAGCAATTTAGAATTCTGTATTATTGTGTGGGAAAGAACAGTCCAGCCCAAAATGTCAGCAGTGCCCAGGTTGACAATCCCCACAGCCCACTCTTTACCAGCAGTACTAAGGATTGAACCCAGGACCCTGGGCTAGGCAAGTGCCCTGATGCCGAGCCGCAGCACCACTTCTTATTGTATTTTTCTTTTTGAGACAGGATCTCACCAAGTTTTCCAGCTTGGTCTTGACTTAACCATAGCTCAAGCAGGCTTTGAATTTTGGATCCTCCTGCATCAGCCTCTCCACTTGCTGGGATTATGAGACTGAGCTAGAAAGCCTGGCTCTTTATGGCCCTTTTGATTATACTTATTGCTTTTCCAATCAAACGTAGCAGCTAAACACAGAACACCGACCCACGTCTGAGGCCTATAAGGATGGAAGGATGAGTTAGGTAAATGAAGGCACAGCAGGTATCAGAAACATTCTGTGTCTGATGATCCAGGTTCAGTGTGAAGTCAGTGAAAGTGTCCCCGCAGGCCACAAAGGCAGGGGTCATAGACCTTGAAATTCTTGCCCTGAGGGGCCGGGTGTTCAAGATGTTAATTAGAAAGAGAGAGAGAGAAGAGAGAGAGAGAGAGAGAGAGAGAGAGAGAGAGAGAGAGAGAGAGAGAGAAGGTGGCGTAAATAGAGACAGATGCAGAGAAGAGACCCAAAGCAGACACACAGCTTGTTCTTCCTGGAACTGAAGCGCCAACTGCAGCAGCCTTGCTGGGACCTGCTCCCCCCCCCCCGCCCCCCGCACGCCATAAGGGAGAGCTGTAAATCCCTAAATCCCAACATCTGTGCACTGTGAAGTGCGCATCTCCTCTCCCTCCCGGCCTGTTAGGCAGGCAGGTACAGGCTTCAAACCTTTGGGCTCCTTTTGGCTTAGGCTATATAACATCTGCCATTGTTTCTTAAGGGTCCGTTGGCAGCTTGAAATCTGAAAACAAACAAAAATGCCTTGTAAGCGGTTCAGAGCGAAGAATGCTCCATGAATAAGGGAGCGGGAAGAGTCTGTATGGACGAATATGTTCCTTAAATTCCTGATGAACTCCAGCTTTCTCTTTGACAAAGAGCAGGATTTAACAATTTAGAAAAGTTTTAAGAGCGAATACCAGAAGTTAGACAATTTAGAGTCTTTGCTGCCCCCTACTGAGAGAAATGAAAATGGCAGGTGGTTTGCTAGAAGCCGGGTTGGCTTTTCTACAGAGCTTATTATTATGCCTTGTAGTGTGGGAGGCAGGGCCCACAGGCTGAAACTGTGCACGGTGTCTCTGTACAGGTGAAGCTTCCTCAGGAGGCAGGCGGGAGATGTTTTAACGGTGTTTAGAATACTCTGAAGTGGGAATAGGGCTTCTCATGGTGGATCTGCGGACTGAGATAGAAGGACAGACAAAGTTCCGTGTTCTGAACTTGGGTCAAGAACCTTCCAGGAGTTAGAGCTTAGTCCACGGGGAATCCAGAGGCAGAAAAGCACATAGCAGTCCCTGAAGTCGAAACAGGAGCCAAGGGTAAGAAAGAAAAACCAGGGAGAGGTGAGCAGGGTCCCAGAAGCCCACTGCACATGAATTTTATCCTGGATATATTTCTTTTATTCAGAAACAGCTTTCAAATGGTTGCTATATTTTCAATTCTTTTTTTTTTTTGTTTTGTTTTGTTTTTTCAGACAGAGTTTCTCTGTGTAACCGTGGCTGTCCTGAAATTCACTCTGTAGACCAGGCTGGCCTTGAACTCACAGAGATCCTTTAAAGACTAGTGCTATCTTCATTTTTTAAAAAGAATTGTTTTATATATATATATGTGTGTGTGTGTGTGTGTGTGTGTGTTGCGCGTGCACGCATACATAGATAGTATAGATATTCATGTGGTGGCCAGAGGTCAGTGTTGGATTTCTCCTTCCATGACTCTATGTTATGGTTTGTCATAGCCTGACCCTGGAGAACTCGCCCACTGGCTAGGCTGGCTGACCAACAAGCCTATGCGCTCGCCCTGGAATCGCACCACCCACTCACTGTTTCACATGCATGCTAAGGATCCAAATTCAGATCCTTGTGCTTGTACAGTAAGCACTTTACCAACTGAGCCAACTCCTCAGCCTGAAAAGCCAAAAGCTTCTAAAAAAGAAAAAAGAACAAAAGAAAAAAAGAAAAGAAAAGAAAAAAGAAAAAAGGCTCCGAAGCGTGTAAAAGAACACTACATATGGTCTAGGGAGGAAGGCTGGTGAATAATGTGCTTGCTCCGTAAGCAGAAGGCCGGGGTTGGCTTCTCAGAACTCATCTTTAAAAGGACTAGTATTACACACCTGGAACTAGTATTTCCAGCGCTGCGAAGATGAAGACAGGCGGGGCCTCTAGAGCTTGCTCACCAGCCAGGCTAGCTTACTTAGCAAGCTATAAGCCAACGAGAGAGCCTACCTCAAAACCCAAAGTGGAGAGTACCTGAAGAAGGACGACTGGGGTGCTCCGCTTGGAGTGAGCATGCATATCACACACACACACACACACACACACACACACACACACACACACACACACTATGTTGACTACAGGATGTCCATGACCATCCCCTCCCACCCCCAAATGTCAGAAAGTGTAAAAACTGTCTACAAAGCCCAGCATGGCGGCACGTGTCTTTAACCCCGGCACTCAGGAAGCAGTGGCACACAGATCTTTGAGTTCAAGGCCAGGCTGATCTACAGAGCAAGTTTCAGGCCCTCCAGGAGCTACACGGGGATGCTGTCTTGAAAAACAAAAACAAAGCAACAAAAACCTGGGTCCACGCAGTAAGTAGAGGTGGAGGCGACAGTTGTCCCCTGGGTGCATGAAAGGTGATCGGCAGTGGCAGGAGATGAAGCAAGCAGTGCCGGGAGTGGAGTGGAGTGGGGTAGGCTGCAGGGTGACAGACATGCAAGGTTTAGGAGTCCTTTGGGTCTTGGCTTCAAGACCGGCTGCTGGATGGATATGGAGACCAGAGCTAGACGCAGATGCTGAGGCTGCAGGGGGTAATGAGTCTGCTCTGCTCTTTATGCCCCACACATCTGAGGAGCAGTGACATCTGAGGAGCAGTGATGTCTGAAGACCCTGTTCCTGGCTCCTTTGGAGGCAGTGTGGGCCCTTTGCTCTGTCCCCGATCAGCTTGGGTGATTAACCCTAGCAGGCTTGGCAAGCGGTTCTCATAAAAATGGCCGTGAAGCCTCTTGCTAACATGGAGGGGCCATAAATGTCAAGCGAGGAGAATTAGTGCCCCGCAGGCTCATAAAAGAGAAAGCGTGTTGTGGCTTGAGGAAGCCACAGCGACAGGAGGGCACCGAGCTGTCTTTCTGAGCTGTATTTTAGTTGCAGGGAGACGTGATGAGAGGAAGCAGAGAGTTAGCTGCTGGCTCGGAGCCTTCTGTGAAAGGCCCAGTTATCAACCTGTCAGTCACGCTTGCCTTCTGCTCAGCACTGCTTCAAGGTGAAGTGGGGCATATTTTGAACTTGTACTAACTCAGCCATGAGAAGGAGAAACGGTAGTAATGTACCCTGCCTCAGGCAGCCTCAGATTCTAGGGAAAAAGCAACATCCACTGTCCTACCTTTTCCAATTCTTGACCCACCTGTCAGCTCATTAGTAGGGAGCCCAGGTGTTCTCCCTGCCTTGATCCGATCCCCTGCTAACCATCTGTCCAGTTGGCTTTTGATGCACCCCACATGTCTAACAGCCCTAGCCCCTTTCTTTCCCCCCTTTTAATTTTGCTTTCTCTTTTGCATGCAACCACCAACTAAAAATCAGGAGGATCTGATGTTAAGCATGGCATTGTGCTGGGCCCTGGAACTAGTACGGGGGAGGGAAGGGGGGAGAAATGTGATCTGAAGAGCCTACCTCAAAAGAACTTGCAGCCAGCTATGTGAGTAACTTCTCGCGCGCGCACGCACACACACACATACACACACACAAGCACACACAGAGGAAATTTGAAGTATTTTATAGAATAGGAACTAATGACATAGAATAGCAGTTATTTCTTTTAAAGATTTACTTATTTTATGTATATGAGTACACTGTCACTCTCTTGAGACACACTAGAAGAGGGATCCCATTACAGATAGTTGTGAGCCACCATGTGGTTGCTGGGAATTGAGCTCAGGACCTCTGGAAGAACAGTCAGTGAGTGTTCTTAACCACGGAGACATCTCTCCAGCTCCCGAATAGTAGCTGTTTTAAAAACAAACTTTATTATTTAAAAAATTGCAAATATATAAAAATATAACACACCAGAAGTAGCCAGACACAGAGTCTATGCAACTTAGTGAACTTACATACAGTTAAGAGTCGCCGTGGCTCACGGCTACCTGAGGCTGGGAGCCTGGCAGGCCTGCCTGTCAGGGGCGTTGTCTCTGTGCTCCTTAGCTGGGGAGATGAGCAAAGCCTGCAGCCATTCCATTTCAGAAGAGGAGGCTGGAACTTGGGGAAATGGGGTCGTCTTCAGGGTGTCACAGCTAGATGATGCAAGCACTCTAAAAGCTGGACCCTGATGTTTGTACACTGTTCTCTTTGGTGTACCATCCGTGATAAACAATATAGGACCCCTGATAGCATGGAGGGCGGGGGTCTGCAGGACGCGCATTCTGATGACACTCTGCCCTCTCTTTCCTCCAACATCTCTTCTGTGTACATGCGCCCTCAATCTGATCCACACCCCAATTCTGAACCCAATCCTTTGCACCCTAGTAATAATTTGATAATGAATCAAAATTATATAAGCATTGCTGCATGCTTATAGAACATCTTAGATGTGAACACCAGTCCTAGTAAATGTCAACTCAATAAATAATAAATCTTAATATATACAGGTACATGTATTGATCAGTTTTATATCCTATATTTAAAAATTTGCTCTTTACAATCATGAATTGAGTTCACGTCTTTTTGTTGGTTTTGCTTTGTGGTTGCTGGGCCTTCTGTCTTGTTCTATTCTGAGATAGGGTCTTGTTATGTACCTCAGTCTGCCCTCTAACTCATGAGCCTCCAGCCTCAGCTTCCCAAGTGCTAGGGATCATACAAGTGTGCTAGTATAATGGGGAACACCAATTGCCAACTTCAAAGTACCTAGAATTGCTGGGGGTGATGGTGGTGTCACAGGCCTTTGGTCCCAGCACTGGGGAGGGAGAGGCAGGCAGATCTTTGAGTTGGAGGTCAGTCAAATAAATTCCAGATGATCCAGGCTTGTTATACAGAGAAACACTGTTTGAAAAGCCATGTAAAGTGATTAATATGGCTGCCCTTCCTGCTTGGCCATGTTATATCTGGCAGAAGCAGTTTTTCATTCAAGTCTGATTCACGCTGAAGATCCTACCCAGGGCCTTGCCCACGCTAAGCACTTGCTCTGCCAATGAGCTACACTCCCAAATCCTCTCCTTTAAAATCTAGAGTGAGGGCTGAAGAGATGGCTCACCAGTTAAGAACAATGACTGCTCTTCCAGAGTTCAATTCCCAGCAACCACATGGTGGCTCACAACCATCTGTAAAGGGATACGATGCCCTCTTCTGGTGTGTCTGAAGAGAGCACTCACATAAAATAAATACATCTTTAAAAAAAATTACAGTGTAAAATTAATCACCCAAGAGTTCTGTGTAGATCAGAATTGACCAATTTGAATTGTCTCTGGGCATGATGCCTCTTTGAGGACTGTCATCTATATCAGATGCAACTTTCCAGGGTAAATTTATTTTCCCCCTTTAATCAATACTACATTCTGCTGTGTACAGTCATAGTCATTTTAAGTTTTAATTTGTGTTAGCGTTGCCAGCAATATCCATTATGAATAGGGCCTCAGACTGAGAGTTCATATCTATTGCTTAGCTAAAGCACTGAGAATATTGAGGGCATCCTGGGCCACAGAGAGTGCTAGAAGATCAGAGACTTGGACTCAGGCATGGAGAGATAAAGAAGATGTTCTATGAGATGGCTAGTGTCAACTGTCAGCGTGACCAGATGTCTATCCACCTGGAAGAAGGGCCTTTGGCCATGCCTGCGGAGGATTATCTTGATAACTGTAACTGATGTGGGAGGAGCCATCTTGACTGTGGACTGGAATATTCCCTGGGCGGGGGATCCTGGGTAATAGACTATGCAGAAAGCTAGCCGAGCACTAGTTTTCCTTGATTGGTCTTTTCTCTCTCTCTTTTTTTTTTATTATTCTGAAACTTTAGTTTATAGGCGTGTATGCCATGCTGTACGCGTGGAGGTCAGAGGACAACTTTTAGGGGCCAATTGTCCTCATCGGTTTTGTTGAATCGGGGTCTCTTACTTCCGGTGCTTCACTGCATACTTTCCGCTAGATGGCACAGTGAGCTCGCAACATAGAAGTATGGGGATTGCACACACTGTCGCATCCAGATTCTTCCGTGGCTTCCAGGGATTGAGCTCAGTCAGCAAATGCGTTTACCTGCTGAGCCATCTTTCCAGTCCGTCCTCTGATATTTGATTGCAGGTGCAATACGGCCAGCTTCAAGTTCCTGCTGCCTTCCCTGCCACGGTGGACTGGAGGTGTGATTCCATCTTTCAGAGGGCGGAGAGGAAGGATCACAAAAGAGAGGCCAGCTTCAGCCACACAGTCAGACCCTGTCTCAAAACAGCAGAAGAATGAGGACATCAAAAAAAAAAAAATAAGAATAGAGATGGCATTTATAGTGATGCTGTTGATGTTTATTCGGACTTACTACGTACGAGCTTGCTCTAAACACCCTGCGGTGGTTTGAATAGGTATGCGCCCCCCCCCCCCATAGATATTTTCCTCATGTGTTTGAAGGCTTGGCCCATAGGGAGTAGCACTACTAGATGTGGCTTTATTGGAGTAGGTGTGGCCTTGTTGGAGGAAGTGTGTCACTGTGGAGGTGGGCTTTGAGGTCTTATGTCCAAGCTACGCCCAGTGTGGGACACAGTCCTCTTTAGCTGCCTGCGGATCAAGATGTAGAACTCTCAGCTCCTTCTTCAGCACCATGTCTGCCTACATGCTGCCGTGTTTCCTGGCATGATGATAACAGACTAAACCTCTGGAACTGTAAGCCAGTTCCAAGTAACATTGTCCTTAATACAAGTGTCTGTTCACAGCAATAAAACCTAACTAAGACACACCCCAAATGGGTTTATGTATATATATAGTTGTTGTTTTTCGAGACAGGGTTTCTCTGTGTAGCCCTGACTGTCCTGGAACTCACTCTGTAGGCCAGGCTGGCCTCGAACTCAGAAATCCACCTGCCTCTGCCTCCCAAGTGCTGGGATTACAGACTGTGCCACCACTGCCCAGCCCAAATGGGTTTATATTCGCTTAACCTTCACAACAACTTTTTTGTGAAGATACGGTTATTTCTGTTTTAAGATGTGGTAATGCTAGGAATAAACTGCCCCAAATTACATAGTAAGAGGCAGATCCAGGATCCAAACTTAGGAAAGCTGGGATCAGGGGCTGCCGCTGTTCCTGTTCATGACTCCCTAGTTCTCGATACTGAAAGAGGGACAGAGAAGGCTTCTGTGACAACTCTACCCCCATCCCTCAAAAGTAGCAGCCTAGACAGGACACCATCGGAGAGAACTTTAAAAAATTGTAACAAGGGGGTTAGAGAGATGGCTCCAACCCCCTTGTTACAATTTTTGTTAAGAGCAAAGGCTGCTCTTCCAAAGGTCCTGAGCTCAATTCCCAGCAATCACATGGTGGTTCACAGACATCTATAATGAGATCTGGTGCCCCCTTCTGGCCTGCAGGCGTACATGCAGGCAGAACACTGTATACATAATAATTAAATTTTTTTAAAAAAGATTGTAATAAGGATGCCAAAGTGTAGCTCTCCACAGTTGAGGGCTTCTGGTGGGGATTCAGATGGGGAAGGGTTCCCTTTTCCTTAAGGGGTTGGCCACTGGGCGTTTGACCATGCTCCAGGGAGGATATGAGCACCAGAGACTGGAATTGGTTTTATTTTTGTTTTTAATTTTCTTCTTCTATGGGGGTGGGGGGAGGTGGCCCTGAGAGGTGAGTGAGAGTGTGTAATGTGAAATTCCCAAATAATAAATAAAAATATGTTGAAACAAAACAAAACAAAACACAAAGAACACTCTTTGGGAGCCCCCCGACTTGCTCTCTGACACTGTCTGTGACATAGTCCGAAGCCTCTTCTTGGGGATTTAGCCTGACGCTGGTGAGGAGGGCGCACTGCCCACTGATCTGGGCCCCAGTCCTTTGGTTGGCTCCTAGCACCCAAGCTGGTGGAATTATAAGCCACACCTCTAGTTTCTTTCATTTCTTGGTATTCCTCATTAAACTACAAGCTCCTTGGCAGAACTGGGTCTAGGCACCACTGCCTTCATTTCTTACTGTAAGACTGAAACAGAGGGCTGGAGAGATGGCTCAGCGGGAAAGAGCACTGACTGCTCTTCCAGGGGTCCTGAGTTCAAATCCCAGCAACCACATGGTGGCTCACAACCATCTATCCAGCTAAAGTATACTTAAATATATAATAAATAAATAAAATGTTTAAAAAATTAAAAATAAATAAATCTAAAAAATAGTCTGAAATGGAAAGGTAATGAAAATATTGAATAACTCCACTTCTCTTGGAGAATCTCAACAATACAGCCTTGGGTGGATATGTGTTTGGGGCAGGGTCTCATGTTGTCCAGACTGGCCTCAAACTCACTGCAGGTCTGAAGCTGATCTTGAAATTCCTCCTGCTGGAATCACAGGGCCATGTATGTCATCACACTGGATTTATATGATGCTGGGGATCAAACCCAGAGCCTCACCAATGCTAAGTGAGCCTTCTACGAACGCTCAGTCTACCAACTGCCGCACTCCCCGGCCTCTGCTTGTGTTTTGTTTTGAGGCGATACTGGGACTTGAACCTAGAGCTTCCAACGTGGCAGGTAAGCATGCTATTTGTCATTTGTATGTTACTGGGATCATTCTGTACAAAATGACGTGTGCTCTTTTGTAGGAGGTTCTGGGAACTTCTTATTCAAAGATAATGGAGTTTTTATGTGCTGATAAGACTGGGATGTGGGTGAATAATTTGGTTTTCACATCCTTCACTTTCTGTTTTGTGCTAAAAAAAAATCAGACAGGAACTGCTGAGAGGAGGTTCGTGCAACACAGCCTCAAGCAGGATTTTACTAGAATGCAGCTGTGCTTGGTCTGTATACTGGATAAGTTAGCTCTACTTATTGAAATCTTTTAAAGCATTCTACACAGTTTTATGGATTTTTAAAAGGGTATGAGTGTATATACTGCCTGCATGTATGCCTGGGCACAACAGGTATGTGGTGTTAGAGGAAGCTGGAAGAGGGTGTTAGGCTCCCTGGGTCTGGAGTTACAGATGGTTTCAAATTGCCTTGTGGGTGCTGGGAATCAAATCGAGGTCCTCCTGAAGGGCAGCTGGTGCTCGTAACTCCTGAGCCATCCAACCAATCACCTTGTTTTATTGAAATAACTCCTAAGTCTTCCCCTCCTTGCTGGCAGTCTGCCATCTCATCAAGCTCAGTTTCAAGAGCTTTGTGCCAGCTTTCTAACGTAAGCTCGCTCTGCTCTAAATCTCCATCCTCGCTGTGCTCACACTCGCCTGATCTGTCCTCACCCAGAAACACTTAAATACTGCTGTTCTACCACTCAGAATAAAGTACAGCTCTAGCCACCGCTGCCCTGCTGCCACCCTGTACCTCAGTGCGTTTGTGACAGTTATTATTCCTAAAATTACTTCCAACATGCTGTCTCTAAGGAATCCTTCAGTTATCCTTTTGTCTCCTGGTTTTCCATAGGAAGAGTCCTCTCCATGCAGCCCCTGTGTCTGTGTCACACTGGGATCCAGAGAAAAACATAGCAGTACACGATTGCCTGACTATAGTAACCTGAATTCTGCTTAAACTTCCCAAGCTTCCTTTTCCTCATCTTTGAAATGGTTACAAGTAGTAATCATGCATTATTGTCATAAGATGCTTGTATATGCTAGCCATTTAGTGAATACTAATCTTTAGTCTTGGCCAATATTTGGGTCATTTGTCTCCTTCTGCTGGACTGGGCTTCAAGACTCTGCCTTTAGCAGGCACGAGGTTTACTGAAGCATAAACAACAGTACAAAATTGACAAATTGACAAACGAATGGATGGCAGATTATCTTCTGATGACACATGTGGAACAGCTGATAACACATTTGGTTTATGTAGAAGAGTTAGGAAAATTTATAAAATGAGTTATTCTATAACAATAAAGAATTATCATTTCACCTCATGTCCTGAGTCTGGAGTGGCTCCTGATGACACAGTACAGGCACTGAACTTGGTAAGCAGTAAGAAATAATTATAATTGAGCTTGCAGTCTAATTCAGTTGAGGAGTTGTAAAGATCTGGGTTCTAGTTCATTCTCTGCCATTAGTTGATCATTAGAAAGTTAAACTCATTCATTGGGAAGACTCCAAATGGTGAATGTCTTAGTTAGGGTTTCATTGCTGTGAAGCGATACCATGACCAAAGCAGCCCTTATAAGGGACAACATTTACTTGGGGCTGGCTTATAGATTCAGAGGTTCAGTCCATTATCATCAAGGTGGGAACATGCCAGCATCTAGGCAGGCATGGGGCTGGAGGAGCTGAGAGTTCTACATCTTGTTCAAAAGATAGCTAAGGGAAAACTGACTTCTAGGCAGCTGGGGAGAGGGGTCTCTTAAAGCCCACCCCCATAATGACGCACTTCCACCAACAAAGCCACACCTACTCCAACAAGGCCATACCTCCTAATAGTGCCACTCCAATTGGGCCAAGCATATGTAAACCACCACAGTAGACAGCACTAGCTTCTGTGGAAAAGGGGCAGGTGTCAATCATTTGTGGCTGTGGTCAGGGCTACAGGGCTTATGGAGGCAAAGCTGAGGACAAACAGTGGATCCCTGTCACCAAGATGTGACACCTGGTCAAGGACATGAAGACGAAATCCCTGGAGGAGATATAAGGATTTACTTTTCTCCTTGCCCAATAAGGAATCCATGATAATTGACTTTTTCCTAAGAACACCCCTAAGGGTGAGGACCATTCCAGGGCAGACCCAGACTTGGCTGCCTGGCAAACCAGGTTCAAGGATTTTGTCAGTATTAGGGACTACAGTGGTCATGTTGATCTTGAAGTTGAGTGTCTCCAAGGAGATAGCCACTGCCGTTGTCCTAGTGTGAAGGAACTCGGGAAACAAGATTGGCAGGCCTCACACTGTTCCATGCAAGGTGGCAGGCCCGTGTGGTCCTGTGCTGATGTATCTCCTCCCTCCCACAAGGAACATCATCTCTGCTCCTGTGCCCAAGCAGCTGCTGCTGCTGACCCATAAAGATGACTGCTACCCACCGGCCAGGGGCCGCACTGCCACCCTGGACAACTTTGACAAGGCCACCTTCAATAGCCATCTCCAAGACCTACAGCTACCTGACTACCCTGTTGACTTTCGCCAACCTATACAGATCTGTGTCTTCAAGGTCTGGAGTCCAAGGACCTGAAAAGAAAGGGGTGGACTGCAGTCGAATGCTGTGGACAACTTTAGGTTAGCTTTAGTGAACTTTTATACATGAAGGCAACAGAGAAAGCGATGATCCAAGGAAAGTGGTTGAGTTAAAAAAACAAAACAAAACAAAACAAATCCATGTAACCAGGCAGTGGTGGCGCACGCCTGTAATCCCAGCACTGTGGGAGGCAGAGGCAGGCGGATTTCTGAGTTCGTGGCCTGCCTGGTCTACAGAGTGAGTTCCAGGACAGCCAGGGCTACACAGAGAAACCCTGTCTCAGAAAAAAAAAACCATGTAAATAAATGTCAGTAAGCACATAGTAAACTTTAGTGGAGCAGCCATTTCCTGGAAGCTTCTTGGGACAGACAATTTAAACACAGTACCTGCCATGTGGGATAGATTATATCTGAGAATGCACAGGAACAGGACAGAACTGGGGGCAGCACTCAGCATGCCCTTTCACTGCATTGGGGTCTATAGCTGTGTTCCGACATCCAACAAGAATAAGAAACATGTGCATGTTTGTCATAGGAGCCATGAAATCATATCCAGGAACAATCCAGGGAACAAGAGGCACCTGAGGTAAAAGGCCTTCTGCCTTTTTTCCTGGTGCCTCTTCCCACAGTTCCCCAAAGCATTGCTCACCATAGATCATTCTTTTGACTGTGTTTAAATTCCCAACCTCTGGAAAGGGTCAGTGTTTGCCAAGTCTACTTATTCTTTTTTTTTTTTTTTAAATATTTGTTTTATATATGTAAGTACACTGTCTCTGTCTTCAGACACCACAAGAGGGCATTGGATTTTATTACAGATGGTTGGGGGCCACCATGTGGTTGCTGGGAATTGAACTCAGGACCTCTAGAAGAACAATCAGTGCTCTTAACCACTGAGCCATCTCTCCAGCCCCAAGTCTACTTATTCTAATTTCACCGACCATCTTGTAAAAACACAAACTAGGGTCTTGGTTCAGAGGACCCAGGATCTATGGCTACCACATCATTTGTTTGTTTGTTTGCTTGCTTGTTTTGGGATCTGTTGTTGTTGTTTAAAAGAGTGATTGTATATGAGTACACTGTAGCTGCTTCAGACACCCCAGAAGAGGGAGGTCAGATCTCATTACGGATGGTTGTGAGCCACCATGTGGTTGCTGGGAATTGAACTCAGGACCTTCGAAAGAGCAGTCAGTGCTCTTAACCACTGAGCCATCTCCCTATCCCCAAAGATGTATTTATTTATTTTATACATATGAGCATACTACCATTGCTCTCTTCAGACACACTAGAAGAGGGCACCAGACCCCATTACAGATGGTTGTGAGCCACCATATAGTTGCTGGAATTTGAACTCAGTACCTCTAGAAGAGCAGTCACTGCTCTTAACCTTTGAGCCATCTCTCCAGCCTGAGAAACAAGAATTTAACTGTGATTTTAGAACTAGAAGGGAGGATAAAGAGGCTGCTGTTGGTTACAGGAGAATGAGAATGACACGCCCTTTCCTCATGGCATTCCATTGAAGAATTAGTACTGACTACATGGTGGATTAGACGAAGTGTTTCCGTCAATAAACTCTCAGGCTACAAATGTGTTGTTCATTAGGACAAATTTAAAGTTTCTGAGAGTAAACTAGGAAAATGCATACATGATCGACTCTGGTGTAGCCATCTATTGTTAATAATCCAAGGGATTATAAGTGTGTGGTTAATTATCACAGGGAAACCACAAACTCTGTTTACAGAGTGTGCTCATCATTTGATTTAATAAGGGGAAACCTAAACAACCATGTGGTGTCTTACTAAGAATAATAATTAAGGAAGCAAACAGGTAGTCGTTCTCCAGCAATATAAACTGTGGCTCAGAGATCTCAGGTGGTCTATGAAATCATACTGAGGGCCCTGTCACCTCATGAATTCACCAGCTGTTGTCTGTTGCTTGATCTAGCCAATGGTGTCCTGGTCAGCACTAACTTGATTTCTCCATGTCCTGTGACCAATAGGTATGGTTTCTTTAGCAATACTGTTTTACCAGTAAGTTATGGTGGGCACCCTATATCAGTGATAATAGTCTGTATAGTTTTGGGGTGCTCTCTGGGATAGCTTTAATCAGCAACTCAAGGGCAAGTATCCCACATCTGGAACTGGGCTTTTAATCTGACAACACACTGGTTCTGGAGGAACATAATCACTGTGTGGGGGAGAACATAAATAAAATTGTTATATATGATTAGTCACTCATTCTGTCTTCCCTCCCATTCTGCTCCACACTTAAATGACTCTCTCCATAAATCTCTTCCCTCCCTTCACACCATCTTTGTTCTTTACCCAGTCCTGTGAGAACATACTTCCTCCTCCCACGAACCCTCCCTTTCTGATTTCTACAGGTCCTCCAAGCTCAACACTCAGATATCAATGCTCTAAATGTTCACCTTTTGGGGTTGGGGTTACTTCACACAGTGGAATGTTTTCTGGGCTCTATCCATTAACCTGTAAAGTTAATTTAGTTTTTCTTTACAGCTGAATGAAACCTCCATTGTACGTAGGTATTACATTTTCATTATTCAGGGACCAGTTGATGGAAATGTAGGCTGTTTCCCTGTTCCAGTGTCTTACTCTGTGTTCGATTGCCATGAAGAGACACCATGACCATGGTAACTCTTATTGAAAGAAAGAAAGAAAGAAAGAAAGAAAGAAAGAAAGAAAGAAAGAAAGAAAGAAAGAAAGAAAGAAAGGAAGGAAGGAAGGAAGGAAGGAAGGAAGGAAGGAAGGAAGGAAGGAAGAAAGAAAGAAAGAAAGAAAGAAAGAAAGAAAGAAAGAAAGAAAGAAAGAAAGAAAGAAAGAAAGAAAGAAAGAAAAAAGAAAGAAAAAAGAAAGAAAGATTTAGTTGGGGCTTGTTTACTATTTTAGAGGTTTAGTCCATTATCTTTTGCTGCTGGGCATTTGATCACTTTGTGAACCCAAGATTGTGAACTGGAAAAACCTTGCAGTGGTGTGGCTCAACCTTTTATCTAAGAGCTTTCTGTTTAAATAAGTAGTTATGGTAGGCCTCAACCCTAGCACACACCTTTACCTCTAGAGCTTTTTGTAAACAGGAGCTAAATAAAGCCAATGATGGATAGGCCAAGAGATGGAGCAAGTTGACCAGTTGACAGGAAATGAACATATGAAAGAGAAAGGAGGGTCTTTTGAGTTGAAGGGTATTTGAGACCACAGGGAGAAGGAGAAGGAGCTTTTTCCTTCTGGGATGTCAGTTGAGGAGAAAGGTCATTTGGATGCTTTCTCTGCCTCTCCGAGCTATCAGGTTTTCACCCCAGCATCTGGATTCCAAGTCTTCACTGGTAAAATCAAATGGCTGGGATGTTTGGTTTTTAAGACAATATTTTGACACTCCAACTTGTGGCAAGATGCCCACAGACAGAGAGATCACTCCAGCTGCTGACAAACCGAGAAGCCATCAGACTGGTTAAGTCTCTGGGAAGGCCTCACGGAGAGTTAAGGATGAGAAGTGCCAAGATAGAGAAAGCTTTAGGTCCCTGTGTAGAGCTACTCTAGACAGCTCGTAAACAGAAGCAGGAAATGAAAGGCTAAATGACTTAACTATACTTGGCTCAATACTGATTATAATTATTATCATTTTGGTATTTTATACTTTATTTATTTATTTATTTATTTGTTTTTTTTTTTTTTAAGACAGGGTTTCTCTGTGTAGTCCTGGCTGTCCTGGAACTCACTCTGTAGACCAGACTGGCCTGGAACTCAGAAATCCGCCTGCCTCTGCCTCCCAAGTGCTGGGATTAAAGGCTTGCGCCACCACCCGACGTATACTTTATTCTTAACAGCCATAATATAATGGCTTTCTGCTCTTGTTCAAAGAAAAATTAGATTGATAGGATACAAGCCTTAGAAGGAAATTAGAGATATTTATAAATGAGAATAAGAAAAATACTCAGACACAGATGGAAGAATTTAAGACAAGCCTTAGAAAGACCTAAGAAAAAATACTCAGATACAAGACAGAGGAATTTAGATGAAAGGCTACCAGACACCACAGAGTGAAACTGAAAGGGGAAAGCCCAAGATTGTTAGAAAACTAACCTTAGTTTATCCAGTCACTCTACAAGCCATGCCAGCAGACAGTAAGTACCCCCAAGGTTATAGAGATAAAATGAAATCCTATAGACATTTAGATTTGAGGAGATTTAAGGAAGCAATCGTTTCCTATGGTATACATTCACCAGTAAGTGCCAAGGAAGTGTTTGATTCTCCAAAAAAAACCCAAACAAACAAACAGTTAGGGGTCCATCTTGATGTGACTCACAGCAGGGTCTTTGTTTTATTTGAGCTAGCTCAGGCCCCTCCAACACACCACCATCACACAGGACAGTTTTGGTGGTAGGGGAGCCCCAAATATCTATGGGGCAAGACTTTATAGTAAGTAGCAAACAAGGGGTAAGTGTATAAGCATCTAATTGGAAAGCTACTGTGGCCTTTAATTGGCTGGTGTTGGGAGTCATATCATAAACTTAATTTCTGCTCCCCTCTGCATTGGTGGCCATTAGGCAGGGGGGTGGGCTTGTAACCTGGAGTCTAGGTTTGTTGGGGGAATAACCTGGAGAGTCTGGTCTTGTTGGGGATTAGCCTAGAGACTGGAGCTAGGCTCGGGTTTTGTTGGGAGAACATCTTGGAAACTAATGTTATGTACTAGTCTGTTAGTTTACCTGAGTTTAAACTTAAGTCAGGTTCTCTAAAATGGAGTCTGAACTTAAAAGAAATGGCCTCTCACATGCTATGTGAAGCAGATGTTAAATTCATGGGCAACTCAGAACAGAATTATCCCTAAGACTGAAAAGATCTGGCAACAGCAATCTTAGAAGCAGGTCCTCAAACCGGGCAGTGGTGGTGCACGCCTATAATCCCAGCACTTGGGAGGCAGAGGCAGGCAGATTTCTGAGTTTGAGGCCAACCTGGTCTACAGAGTGAGTTCCAGGACAGCCAGAAAAACCCTGTCTCAAAAAAAAAAAAAAAAAAAAAAAAAAAAAAAAAGAAGCTGGTCCTCAGTTACAATGGTGAACAGGGTAGAAAGAGGAAACCAGGGCCATAGAACAACAAAATCAGGCTAGAAGCATTGATATTTCCAGGATCCATTGCTAGGTGAAGGCCGATATGCTGTTATAAAGCCAGCTTGAATTTGATGCTCATACCTTGGCACTGTGTCAGTTAGCAGCTTTAAATGCTTGGGATAAGGTTGGAGAATCAGGAAAGAGGTCCCAGTCAAGTACTAAAATTATACAAAGATTGATATCAGCTCTAAGTGTAATAATATCAGATTCAGAAGTCAGAAAAATACTAATTGAATTTTTGGCTTTTGAAAATGCTAATTGAGACTGCAAAAGGATGGTTAGACTATGACAGGCAAGGTCAGTTCCAATAGAGGAATGGACTAAAGATATGACTGATATCTGATCTCCTGCTTGGGATGCTTCTCTGGTAGGAGAAGCAATTTCTAAAAATCTTAAGAAAAATAAAAATGGCAGATCTTTTAATTGTGGTAAGCAACATCATTTGAAAAGGGATTGTGGGCAGGGCAATGTTCCCAGAGGCAATGTTTTTTTTTTCTAGACATAATCCAAAAAGAAGGCCCCAGCCTTCTGGAGTGTGCAGAAGGGGTGAAAAAAACCACTATTGTGCTAGTGAATGCAGGTCAACCAGAGATAGGCAAGGCTACCCTTTGCAGTAGGGAAATGGCCTAAGGGACTCCCAAGCCCCACCCCCTCCATCAAATTAGATTCGGTCATTCCTGGTCACCACCAGAGAAACTCTGCCATGAAGCAATTAAAAGATTTAATGCCTGATGTTAAAAACAATAGAGCTCTAGATGTCATCAAGGTCAGACCTGCTTCAATAGATAAAACAAAAAATTTAAGAGTGAGGAGAAAACAAGTGTTTTTGGCAAACTGCTATAAATGATCAGAGACCAAGGCTGAAAATACAAATAAAAGGCATTGCAATTGAAAGTTTCGTTGACACAGGAGCAGATGTGACAGTCATTTCACTAAAATCTTGGCATCTGGATTGGCCTCTTCAGGAGGGAAATACCCAGATTCTAGAGATTGAAACTTTATCTCTGGTAAAACAAAAGAACAAGATGGGTCAGAAGGACAAATAGGAAAATTAAAGCTGCATGTGGCTAATAGAGCCAAGAGTTCATGGGGACCTGATTTGTTGCAGCAATGGAAAACGCAGATTAACATTCCTCCAAAGTCAGAAACAAACCATAAAATAAAGAATGCTTCTAAGAAAAATATTAAAAAGTATTATCAAGAACAGTCACAGACTGTCTGTGTTGTCCATAGCAGGACACGACAGGTGTTGGTCTTTCAAAGGTACCAATTGTCCTACCTTTAAAATGGTTAATTAGCCATGACAAAATAAATAAAAATATTTTTGAATGACAATTTACCAAAGCACACTTGCCTTAATGGCATGAAGTGAAACATGGGATTTCTTAAACTCTTGTCTTAATTCCATGTTAGAATGTTAGACTATAGATTGCCACACAGTGTGCACTATCTTGGAACTCCAGCTTTGGCAGATCTCTATAAATTATTTGCTTTCTAAATTCTGGAATTACACTGAACAAGGTGGTGGTGGTTCACACCTTTAATCCCAATCCTTGGAAGGCAGAGGCAGGCATACAGGAATTACAATGATTTAAATTTAAAAGCTGCTTGCAAAAGGCAGGTTGAAATTCAAAGTGAACGTCCTTTGTGATCTGAAAATAAATATACTTAAACCTTGAATTATATATATATATATATATATATATATATATATATATATATATATATACACACACATACATATACACACATACATATACATATACACACATACACATACATATACATATATGGCAAAATAGGTGTGTTTATCCACTAAGGTATACTTAGTTTCAAACTTTCAAAAGAAAATTCTTAAAATTTCAGCTGAAGGATAATACTTTTTCTTTACCAAAAATCATTTTGCCCTAGGAAAGAGTTAATCTGTCAAAAAAGGGGATTCCCCCCCAGAATTAGAGTTAGGGCAGAGTTTTGTCTTGTTTTGTTTATCTTTCCAGGAGAATAAAAGCATCCAACTAATGAAGTTGGAGACCAGACAAGTAAACATCTTTAGAGTAAGGTTGGATCATCAAGAGAAAATGTCCCAAGAAAAAGAATAAATTGGCCAAATAGTATCACTGCCCTCTACAGGCCTAAGTGGCAAATGGTTTTTAAGTAGTCCCAATTCAATTGAAAATTAAAGCTGGCTTTGGGGTTGGAGCGCAGCTCTCTCCACCTCTAAACCCACTCATGCTGGTTAAAGGAAAATCCAAAAAACTCTGTCTCATATCACAAGAACAACCTGGTATGGGACAGAGAAATACAAAAAATAAGGAACTATTCTATTGCCACTAAACGCATAATCCTTTGGTTTTCATTTGAATCTCTAAAACTTTTTTGTTTGGTTGGTTGGTTGGTTTTTTGGATTTGGTTTTTTCGAGACAGGGTTTCTCTGTATAGCCCTGACTGTCCTGGAACTCACTCTGTAGACCAGGCTGGCCTCGAACTCAGAAATCCGCCTGCCTCTGCCTCCCAGAGTGCTGGGATTATAGGCGTGCGCCACCACTGCCCGGCTTCTAAAACTTTTTAAAGGTATGACTATTATCTCAAAATGTATATGATTATTATGAATTTATAAGCATTATGTCTTGATACTAGTCATCAGAGAGAATAATTCTAATTCTAGAAATAAGCTTCATCTGGTTTACTGTGTGTGTTTACAGGGTTGAGTCTGAAACGAGTAACTAGGAATGAAGTTTGTGTACCTCGGAAGTACTTAATAGATTGTGGTCCTCAGGCATTTCTGAGATTTGCTGAATATGGCATTTAAAACGTTTAGGTTTTCTATCCATCCTAACCGTAACCTCTTAGGTCTTCAAGATGATGGGGCTTCACAATGCAAATTCACCTGAATTCTGGTAAGACTAACCACTGGGAAAAACTGCCCCTGGCTTCTTCTGCCTCAGTCCTGTGCCAACAGTGGACACTTTTTGGGTTGGCTGCTGTGTTCCACCTAGCCAGGATTGCCACTAAGATGACAAACAGTTCAGCTTTGGATTATAAACTGCTCAGGATATTCAAATTGCTGAGTTCATGCAAGACTGACACAAACATTGTACAGAATTTTGAACTAAAAAATACTTAATCCTAAAACTGCCAAAGACAACCAAGCTAGGCATTGTGGAAAACTTGGCAGAAATAGCTTCATGGTTGTAATTAGTTTTACTGTGTTATGGTTAAAATCTTTCCTTTTTACTTAGAAAAAAGGGGGTGGGGATATAGAAATGATATGGGAATAAGAAAAGTAGATTATTGAATCTACTCTTATAGATCTTTGTATATTGATACAAATTAAGGTTATATTTGGTTAATTGTAAATTGATACAAACTTAAGTTTATATTTTAGTTTATTTACTACAGAGTATGTATCAACTCTTTTTAAGGTATGGTACCTATGTAATTCTTAAAAATGTAACGGTATAGTCTAGTCCTTTGAAAGCTACTGTTTCAAATTGTTTAGGATAATTTAGAAATGCAAGTTGTGGAAAACTTGGCAGAAGTGATAAGATTATCACGGTTTTGTCAGATACTAGTTTAGTTAATCACAGGTGTTTTCTAAGTCAATCAGATAGGAAGAAGCTAGAGGCGAGCATCATTTGCCTATTCAAATATACTGAGATAGATAGGTAGATAGATAGGTCTTCAAAAAACTCAAAGTTTTCTACCTGGCTAGGTAGAACATAGCATTGCCTATTCAAATATACTGAGATAGATAGGTAGTCTTCAAAAAACTCATACTTCCGAGTATGGCATTTAAAAATGTTTTATTAGTTTAAGACTTTTTGACAACGAGACTTGTCAGGTCCTGGCAACATCCCCACTCTCCCTCCGAGAAGATGAGGAGCATTGAAGAACTTTCTTAGGGAGTTTGCTTCAAACGTGGCAAGCTGTCACAGGGCAAGAACTGCCCTTGCCTCAGCTGCTAACAGTCTGCTACCCACGCTGTGGACAAGAAGGACACGAAGAAAAGTCTACTGCCAACTCTGCCAGCACAAGGTAGAAAAGTCCTTCATCATCCCTGTTTCACAGAAAAGTATGTCAAATATTTTGGGCCAGTAAGCCAAAGAGATGAATGCTCAATATTGCGTAGGGTGGCTGTCTAGGTGGCAAGAACTCTCTGTCATTTCTACAGTTTTGGAAGATGCTTGCTCTGCACGTCCTGTTTATTCAGGTAATATTTATCTTTCTCAGGTCTCAGTGGGATTGAAGACTAAAAAGGTATGGTCTCACGGTTTTTTAGAATTTAAAAAAAATTTTTTTTACCATCCTAACAGATGTTTTTAGGTCAACAAATTTAAGTTATAACAGAAAGTGATTTAGGTACAGAACTTTGGACTCACTACAATAGGATAGAGTACTTTCTTTAAGGTTGCCAAATGCAAATGGACTGGGCACTGTAAATGTAATTTTTACCATATAGTATATAGTCTATTGATGTTAGAGAAAGAGTCTGTTATTTAGAAAGAAAGGAGGGGAATGTTGCTCTTAACCGCTGATCCGTCTTTCCAGCCCCATCGTCTAAGTGATTTTGTGTCAGCTAGAAACCCTTATTGATTTGCTTGTTGAACAGTTGCCTTGCACTGGTTCAGGGGAGAAACAGGAATTACAAAACCATAAACTTGCTCCCTACTCTCCGAATGTATCCTGCTGCTGCTGGTTGGAGTTACTGGCTGAGTGACCTAAGTTACTGACCTTCTTAGGGTTGTAGCTCTCAGTAGCTTAATTGATCTCTGTCTTAGTTTCATCACAAGTAAGTAAAAAGGCACGATTGTGATATCACATATGGTTGTTATAAAGAGTAATTGGGTAATGTGGAGAGATTTGATCTTCAAAATGATTTATTACAGTTAAATACACCCTGTTAATTACTGAAAAGCAACTCTGTATTTATACTAGTACCTAAAGGAGAAGGAAGTTACAACACTAACTAGTTGACATTTGTTGTCAAACCATTATTTCATTATTTCATTTGAAAAATTGACAAAGGGGAAGAATTAGGCCTTTATTTACTTTTTAAATAGAAACTGTCTTAGGGTCACTAAACAGCTCCTGTTGTTAAAAGAAACATTCGATTACAGAAGACTGCCCACTAAGTTCAGGTTATGCAAAATTAGAAAACCATGGGGGGAGGGTTGTTGCTGTTTGTTTGTTTGCTCGTTTGATTTTGGTTTTTGTTTGTTTGTTTTGTTTTGCTCCTAAGGACAGTACCTATTCACTGAAGTATAAGATGGGTGACATTTAGGCAGGACATCCATCTCATTTTGCCTGGGATGGTCCCAGTTGATGACTGCTGTCCACATGTGATTATACCCACTTCCCTTCCAAGGTGAAGCTTGTGTGACAAGTTATAGGACTGTTATATTGAAAGGGGTTTTAGATCTCTTTCTTCTCAGAGTGATAGAACACCTGACAGAAACCAGTGAGTGAGTGTACTGGCTGGTTTTGTGTGTCAACTTGACACAGACTGGAGTTATCACAGAGAAAGGAGCCTCCCTTGAGAAAATGCCTCCGTGAGATCCGACTGTGGGGCATTTTCTCAATAAGTGATCAAGGGCAGAGGGCCCCTTGTGGGTGGTGCCATCCCTAGGCTGGTAGTCTTGGGTTCTATAAGAGAGTAGGCTGAGCAAGCCAGGGGAAACAAGCCAGTAAGAAACATCCCTCCATGGCTTCTGCATCAACTCCTGCTTCCTGACCTGCTTGAGTTCCAGTCCTGACCTCTTTTGGTGATAAACAGTAATTTGGAAGTTTAAGGTGAATAAACCCTTTCCTCCCCAACTTGCTTCTTGGTCATGATGTTTTGTGCAGGAATAGAAACCTTGACTAAGACAGTGAGGAAGGGTTTATTTTGACTCAGACTTGTAGGGGCTACAGTTTATCATGGCCCAGAAGGATTAGAGGCTTGGCTTTGTGTGCATCGTTGTGTGGGGAAAATTATTTACATCTCAGTGGACAAGGATGGAGAAAAGTCAGTTGAAAACAGTCTGGGTTCTAACCCTCAGAGACTACAGCCAGAGACTCACTTCCTGTGGCGAGAGCTCCACCTCTCAGAGGTTCCACAGCCAACTAAAGACTTCACATTCAGTTTCAACAGTTGGGGAAGGGGGGGTGGTGGAGAGGAGGCTGGGGGTGTGGGTGGGGAGAGCAAATGCTTAAAT
This sequence comes from Apodemus sylvaticus, assembly GCF_947179515.1. NCBI lineage: Eukaryota > Metazoa > Chordata > Mammalia > Rodentia > Muridae > Apodemus > Apodemus sylvaticus. The sequence goes on along the minus strand of NC_067484.1, from coordinate 63,494,296 downwards.
ACATGAGTGTGTGCAAACTACTCATAATCAAAAACAAAAGCATTTGAATGGGGCCAAGTTAATATGTAGGGAACAATTTAGTTACGATGGAAGGTCAAGTTGCCATCACTTTCCACTGATGTCAATCTTGGTATCGCAAAGGATGGAGCAACCAGATATTTGGCTCTTCCTGTGACACAAAGAAATACACAATAATCAATGAGCTACACTAATAGGATGTTTGATTTATTATTATTATTATTATATTGGTTTTTTTTTTAAAGACGGGTTCCTTTGTCTGTAGTCCTGGCTGTCCTAGAACTTACTCTGTAGCCCAGGCTGGCCTCAAACTCAGAGAAAGCCACCTGCCTCTGCCTTCTGAGTGCTGGGATTAAAGACATGTACCTGCCCCTCCCTCCACTCCCAACCCCCACCTAAAATGTTCAGTATGAATCTGATGCAGCGGCGTACACACATACCTGTAATCCCCTCACTCAGGATCTGAGGCAGAGGAGCTAAAAGAATCTGTGGCCCACTTGGGCTCATAGAAAAGTCGCTTTCAGAATACTACCTAACAAATAACAAGATCCAATTTTTGGAGGGAGCAATCAGACAGATCCAGAAGTAAAACTGGTCCGGTCTTCACCGAGTCAGCATGAGAATAAAAGGACTGTTCTAGGTTACAAGTGTCTTTTAGGAGACATGGCAGCCAGACCTAGTCTTTGGTTCTAAACTGAATCCTGATTGGGGCAAAGCAGCTGGGAGGAACCTTTTGGAGGCAGTCATGGAAATCAGTCGGATTTGGTATTACTGATCATTGTTGGGTATAATTTCTTTTTACTCTGTAGAAAAAAAATCTATGAGTTTTTTAAAAAAATGGATTCTTCTCTCATCCTGACCACAGGTCCCCCCCTCCACTCCTCCCAACTCTCCCTCACTTCCCTCTCCCCCAAATCTACTTCCCCTCTGTTTCCTTCCAGAAAGGAGCAGATTTCCAAGAGACAACAACCTACAAAGCAAGATATGATAAGACACGGCAAAAGCCCTCCTGTCAAGACTAATATCAGACCCAGTAGGAGAAAAAGACCCCCAAGAACAGGCAGAAGAGTCAGAGGCACACCTGTTCCCACAAGTCTCACACCAAGATAACAGCCAGAACGCATATACAGAGGATCTAGTGCAGACCCATACAGGCCCCACGTTTTCTACCTCAGTCTCTGTCAGCCCATGTGAGACCTGCTTACTTAAGTCAGTGGGCCATGGTCTCCTGGTATCCTCCATTCCCGCTGACTTTCTGCCCCTTCTTCCCCAGGGTTCCCCGAGCTTGGAGGAGAGGGACCCAATCGAGACCTCCAATTTAGATTCTGTCTCTGAATAATGCCTGGCTGTGGGTCTCTGCACCTGCTCCTCTCTGCTGCCAGAGGAAGCCTCTCCGATGATGACAGGACAAGGCACTTATCTAAGAGTATGAGCCAATGTCATTAGAAATCATGGGCTCCCTCTCAAGTTAAACCAGACATTGATTGGCCACTCCCACAAATCCTGTGCTACTGTAGCCCAGAGTGTAGGACAGAAGTGTAGGTTGAAGGTTTTGTGGCTGGGTTGGTGTTCAGGTTTCAGTTCAGTAGTCTGCAGAGTACCTTCCATCACCACAGAGACTAGAAGGTAGGGGTGAAGGCTCTATGCCAGCGCCAGCTCAACCTGTATATGCTCAATGAACTGCGTGGATGTTGTCCTCGGCAACGAGGTCCTGTAGTCAGTTTGTAGAGAGTGGCCCTGTCTTAGGGTTTCATCGCTGTCAAAAAATACCAAGCCAAAGGCAACTATTCTAAAGGTAAACATTCAACTGGGGCTGGCTTACAGTTTTAGAGGTTCAGTCCATTATCATCATGGTGGGGTGCAGGCAGACTTGGTGCTGGAGGAGACAAGAGTTCTACATCTTGATCTGAATGTAGTCAGGAGTAGACTATCATTTGCACTGGGTGGAGCCTGAGCATAGGAGGAGACCTCAAGCCCAGCCCACAGGGATACACTTCCTCCCAAAAGGCCACACCTCCTAATAGTGCCACTCCCCATGGGCCAAGCATTCAAACACACTAGAGTCTATGGAGGTCAAACCTACTGAAACCACTACAAACTCTCTGCCCTAGCATCAACCTGGGTTGTTTGGGGATCTCAACAGGACCCTCTTGGCCACCAGTTTGAGTACAACCAGGCACAACACCAGTTTTGCCTGGGAACAAAAGATGGCCAGTTCAGACTCCATCCTCTGCGTTACTACGAGTCCTCACTAGTATCACCCTCACAGGTTCCAGGAAGTTTCCACTGCACTAGGTCTCCATGCTATCTCCTAGTTGCCACCCAATGCCACTCATTTCTCCCCACTTTCTCTCCTATTCCCCCACCCCATACATACACCCCTGCTCCCTCCTGTTCCCACCCCCCACCCACCCATTGTCCACCTGAAACATCTATTCTATTTCTCCTTTCTAGGGAGTTCCATTATTCCTCTCCCCATCTCCTCCTTACCTAAACTCTCTGGGCTTGTGGACTATAGCTTGATTATCATTTACTTAACAGCTAATATCCACTTATAAGTGAATACGTACCATATTTGTCTTTCTGGGTCTGGGTTACCTCACTTAGGATGATCCCTTTTTCCTGCAAACTCATGATGTCATTTTTTTTTAACAGCTGAGTAATAACATAAGGACCTTGGAAGGATGATAATCTCATCTTCGCCACTTGCACTTACTTGCCAGCACATCTGTTGGAACCTACTTCTACAGAAGACCAGCTGAAACAACTAGCCTTGTAGGACTGAGCAACTACTAGATTCTTGGACTTCCCATCCACAGCTGCCCATTGTTAGGTTAGTCAGAATGCAGACTGTAAGTCATCTCAATAAATTCCCTCAATATAGTGAGACATTCCTTAAGTTCTGTGACTCTAGAGAACCCTGACTAATATAGCGGTTGTATAAATTTGCATTTCTACCAGCAACAAAGGAATGTTCCCCTTGCTCCACATCCTCACCAGCATGAGCTGCTACTTGTGTTTATTTATTTATTATTTTGTTCCTTGGTTTCTGTGATAGCTATTCTTGGTTGTCAGCTTGACCAAATCTGCAAGGGACTACAATTCAGAAGCGGAGGGCGCACCTGTGAGATTTCTCTGCTTGGTTTGAAGTGAGTGGATCCATTTCTAGTCTGTACCTTTGAGTAGGAAGACACACCTTTGGTCCTGGTGTTGAGGCGGGAAGACACAGCTTTAGCCTGGGCCATACTTTCTGCTGGAAGCCTGTGTGTGGGAGCTTTTGCTCTTTGCCTGCTTATTCTAGTCTTGCTAGTACATCTGTTCCTTCACTGGCGCTGCAGCCTGCTTCTGCCATTCCAGCATAGAAAGAAGACCAGCTGAGATGCCCAGCCTTGTGGGACTGAGAAACTATTGGACTTTCCATACACAGCTACCCATTGTTGGATTATCTGGATTACAGCCTCTAAGTTATTACAACAAATTCCCTTTATGAGGAGAGAAGGAGAGAGAGAGAGAGAGAGACAGAGACAGAGAGAGAGAGACAGAGAGAGAGACAGAGAGACAGAGAGAGAGAGAGAGAGAGAGAGAGAGAGATTCATTCCATAAATTAAATTCTGTGGCTCTAGAGAATCATGACTAATACCGTAGTTTCTGTTTCCTGTCTGGATATTCAGAGAGTGTGTTGGCTCTGTGCCGCCTGTTTTATGACAGTTAGGATGGCGAGTACTTACTGTGTTGGAGTTTGGGGGAAGGTGAGGCTAGGAGTGTCTTAGGATCCAATGGAGCAGACAGGCTGCAGCTGGGAACACAGAGAGTAGAGAAGGGCCGCAGGCAGCCTACCTGGTCTTCTGGTTTTTCCAGACAGAGTTTCTCTGTGTAGCCCTGGCTGCCCTAGGAACTCACTCTGTACACCGGGCTGGCTTCAAACTCAGATATCTGCTTGCCTCTGCCTTGCCTCTGCCTCCCAAATGCTGGGATTAAAGGTGTGCACGGCCACTGACCAGCGAACATGATGAGTGTTTTTAGATTCATATTGAAATATATAGGAGGTGTCTTAGTTAGGGGTAATAATGTAGCTACGATGAGACACCATGACCAAAAGCTACTTGGAGAGGAAAGTGTTTTACATTTCCACTTCCATATCAGTTTTCATCATCAAAGGAAGTCAGACCAGGAACTCAAGTAGAGCAGGAACCTGGAGGCTGGAGCTGATGTACAGGCCATGGAGAGGTGCTGCTTACTGGTTTGTTCCCCATGATTTACTCAGACTGCTTTCTTATATAACCCAGGACCACCAGCCCAGGGTGGCCCTTCCTACAATGGACTGGATTCTCCCACATCAATAACTAAGAAAATACCCTACAGGCTTGCCTACAATCTGATCGTATGGAAGCATTTTCTCAATTGAGGCTCTGTCCTCTCCTATGACTCTAGTTGACATAAAACTCTCCAGCGCACTGGAACATGTTGGGATGCCCATAATTTGCTTCAAAATAGCTCAGCACTAAAAACAATGAAATAGCCAGGCAGTGGTGGAACATGCCTTTAATCCCAGCACTTGGGAGGCAGAGCTGGGGGATTTCTGAGTTTGAAGATAGCCTGGTCTACAGAGTGAGTTCTAGGACAGCCAAGACTACACAGAGAAACTCTTCCAAAAAAACAAAACAAAACAAAACAGCAGGCAAAGAAACCAAAACATAACAACAACAAAACAAAGTAAATAAGTAAAGTAACTTCAGAGTAAAAACTAAGCTAAAATATGAAAATGTCACCTAAATAATGTTCAATGTGCTACTGTAGTAACATGTTGCTAATGTTTGTTTGTTTGTTTGTTTGTTTGTTTTTGTTTTTTTCAAGACAGGGTTTCTCTATGCAGCTCTGGCTGTTCTGGAACTCACTCTGTAGACCAGGCTGTCCTGGAACTCAGAAATCTGCCTGCCTCTGCCTCCTAAGTGCGGGGATTACAGGTGTGTGCGGATTACAGACGTGTGCCACCACCGCTCGGCCAACATGTTGCTAATATTAAGGCCTAGATAACTGGGGTGTCAGGTTGGGTTTTCTCTCCGGAGAGTGTTTCCCAGAGCCCCTGGTATATAACTTGGACCGTGGAGAGCCTCGTGGTATTGATTCCTGTATCCACAGACCCAGCCTTTGTGTGACTCCTTCCTTCCAGCCTATGAATGAGGCCCAGAGCTCGAGGTCGGGACTTACCATCTGGCTTCTAAAGAACAGAATGAGAGTAGAAACCGTTTTTGTTTGTTTGTTTGTTTTTGTTTTTGCCATCAAGTTACAGAAGGCTGTGATTTCTAGCACCCAGCTCTTAGATTGCTGAGTGGCACTGTCGTGTTACAATGAAATCCACAGAGAGAGCCTGTTAGCGCAGAGCAGCAGGTCTTCCTGCCAGTGGATTGCATACATTCCCAACTCCGTCACTGGTCCATACTCTACTTGCTTGAACTTGGAATTCTTTCCTGCAGTCACAACAGCTTGCTCAGAGTGGATTCCTAGCCAGGGCAGTGGTGGTGCGCTCCTTTAATCTCAGCACTTGGGAGGCAGAGGCAGACGGATTTCTGAGTTCGAGGCCAGCCTGGTCTACAGAGTGAGTTCCAGGACAGTCAGGGCTACACAGAGAAACAACTTGTGCAGGCTGAAAAAGAGTGTGTATGAGATGGATGTGTGTGAATATCATACACACAACTGCTGCATGCTCTTCCTAACAAGGGTGTGTTCCAGAAGCTCCCTGCAGATTAACTATACTGTTAAAGAGACACTTGCTGGTCAGCTGAGGTACTTAACGCCTATCATTTCTGCACTCGAAAGCCCTGAGGCAGAGGGATCACTGAAGAGTCTGAGGATGGCCTAAACAAGGTAGTGAATTTATGGCTAGCCTGTGCAACAGAATGAGACCATATCCCAACACAAAACACCCCAAAATCTTACGACAAAGAAGTGTTCTTGCTACACGTTGATTGAGTTGTCTCATAGTCTCAAGTCTGAAGGAGACCATCAAGGGGAAGCGAGACTTTCTTGTCCTAAACTCCACAATTAGGTTATAGGCCAATGAAATGACCAGTCTAGGAAAGTACTGTCTCACCTTCTAGTTCTTTCCAAACAATTCCACCACCTGGGGACCAGGCATTCAGGTCCCCATATGAGCCTGTGGGGGACATATTCATTCAGACCACTTCAAGATTGCATTCTGGCTTTGGAGCAAGCATATGTATCTGTTGAGCTATCTCACTGGTTCCACGTGCACATAGATTTAATCTATTAAAATAGATATACAGGGAGAGGGAGAGGGCCCAGCAACTAAGAAAACACTCTTCCTTGCACAGGACCTGATTCAGTCCCCAGCACTCATGTGGGATGGCTCGCTACTGCCTGCAACTACACTTCTGGGGGGAATCTGACCCCTCTGGCCTTCCCGGGCACATATGATCATGTGGGCATACCCACACACAGCTACACATATACACTTAATTAGAACAAATTAAATCTTTTTAAAGGATAATATCTGCAATTATAAAAGTCTTGGTACAAATAATAAAAACTAACAGATATTAAAACCTTTACATCCCTTTAAAAGTTTCTTTGAACTAACAGTACGTGTGTGTGTGTGTGTGTGTGTGTGTGTGTGTGTATTACATTAGTGTGATTTTCAGAACAGGTGGTTAAGTATCGAGCAGACATGCTGCTGTTGTTAAGGAGACTGAACCTACCTTCCAGCTACAGTTTGTCCAATGTCACTGGCCCTTTCCTCCTCTAACTCCTCAAACTCAGTCTTTAGCCTTTTTCCTGTTGCTATTATCCCTAATTGAGTTTGAACATTTAACTGCAATTCAACAAAGCATTGGTGTTTTTAACCGAATGTTAATACATACACAATAAAATCGACTGTTTAAAGTGTAAAATTTGTCATGTTCTAATATAAAACTGCATAACCAAATCCATGATTTAATCCCACATTTTCAACATCAAAAAAAATTTCAGTTCCTCAAATTCACTTCCTTGTGTTTACTGGAATCTTCTTTCTCTTTCCCCGGACTTGCCTATTATGGACAGTTCACATAAATAAAACAATATAGCAGTGGCCTTTTGTGTCTGGTTTCTTTTGCTTAATATACTGCTTTCAAGGTCCATCCATTTTTTGGGGGGTGGGGTGGGTGTTTCAAGTTGAAAAATATTCCATCATAAGGCTACCCATTTTAAAGCTATTTGCCAGCAGAGGAATGCTATCCCCCCTTTTTTTAGCATTATGAATAATGGTACTTATTGCTATTCGAGTACAAGTTTTTGACTTGGTAGAATTACTTTGGACCACAGTGGGACTTTGGTGACACACTGCCGTGGGTTTAAAGCATTTACTAGCTTCATATATTGAGCAAGTAATGTAACATGTTTCTTAATTCCACTCACCAATTGTGGCTATCTGTATTACTTGCTTGTTAGTGGGTTTCAAAGTATAAAAGAAACAAGAATACATAGTCCATGTTTAGAATACGGCGTAGCATATATATATATAAAGTCTGGTAAAATCATTATTTTGAGTTCAGTAATATCAGTGGTCATTTTCACTATGCCATTGAAATCCCTGGGCCTGGTTTTTTTTTTTTAAGTTAAAAATATAGTATGTTTATAATCACTTCTGGTATCAGGATGTGTTAATTTAGACAGCTTTATTTTGAGGTTGAAGGAGAAATGCTAACCGAAGGAGAAAAGCTGTAAATTACATAGGCTTCCCTTCTCCAATTTACTTATTTTAATGTATTAAATTACATAACACTTAGCCAGCAGTTCATTAGGTGAGCTGGAAGGTATGCTTGTAATTATTTCAGAACAAGTATGTATAGCATAGTGATTTAAGCCTCTTGTTAAATGCAAGGATGAGAAATACCGCTTTCCCTTGCTACCGGGTAATTGGTTTAGGCGTGACCCAGTTCGATTTCGATTGGCTCATATAATGCACAAGGTCTCCGTCTGAGCTATTAGTGGCTAATATGGCTCCACATCAGGCTCCTGGAAGGCGCGCGGACACGTGGCTACGTTAGGCTGGGCGGAACTTGGGAGGACCTAGCTTTTCTTTCCGCAAGAGGGCGCCACTTGTTCCTCCTTGCCAAAGTCTCATTTCCCATAAAGCCTCCAAGCGGCCAATCAACTGCCAGTCTCAATACCGCTTTCAAAGTCGGCGGGCCCTTTGCCCAATAGTAAAGCAAATACCGCCCCAACGTCAAGATTGACGTCGAGCTTCACCAATTATCATATAGATCTCGGTTAGTCCCACCTTATGTGAGTGGGATTGACGATTCCTCCGACCAATTGGGAACGCCGGGTCGGCGGGTGGATGAACTCGGCTGTCTGTAATGGCGGAGCGTGGCGGGGACGGAGGGGAAGGCGAGCGGTTCAACCCGGGGGAGCTGAGGTAAAGGGTGCCACCTTCCCTCACGTCTAAGCGTGCTGGCGCCCCATGGTCTGGGGCTGGCTTCGAAAACCCAAAGGACGGAGGGAACAGGAGTCGCGGTGGCCCGGGGCCGGACCGCGTGGGGCTGGCGAAAGGGGGAAGGGAAGGCGGCTTGAATGAGAGCCGGGCCGGGCCTGGCCGGGGCTGGGCTGGGCTGCGGCCTCCTGCGCGTGGTGGGGCGCATTCGCGTCCCTTGCGGGGCCCGCAGCCCTGGTCGGCGCGCCTCAGCTCCAGGCCGCGGCCCGCCTTGCCGGGCCGGGCCCCGCTGGCCGCTCCCCTCCGCCGCCCGCCCGGCCACCCGGCCTTGCCCGACCCGCCGCGGCCTCCTCCACGCCCTCCGCGGCCTCGCGCCGCCTGGCCTCCCGCGCCACCTTCCCCAGACCGGCTGCTTTCCTCCGGCCCTCGTTTCCGATTCGTTTTTCTTTTGTCAAGATTCGCAAGCTCTGACCGTTTGCAGGGCCACGAAGCCGCTTTCTCTTAAGGCTCCCCTCCCCGGATCCTCGCAACGCGGGTTTGGAGGAGTTGCAGGCGCTCTTCGCAGGCCAGAGGCGGTGCCAGGCCGTTCGCTCGTCCACCCAGTAGTCGAGGGGACTTCTCGGAGGGGCTGAGGCCGTAGAACGAGCCAAGGTTGGAGTTGTGGATCCAGGAAGTGGCTCGATCTGTCCGGGTCCCCAGCCTGCAGCCTCGTCCCGTTCTACCCACGCCCCAGCCCCACTGAGGCACTGACCTTTCTTCCTTAACCTCCTCACTCAGTGCCTTTGCCGTTCGTGATTAAAGTCGGATCACAGTGGTCGGGAAATGCCCTCTCTTTGTTGTTGTGGTTTTTTATTATTTTTTTATTTTTTTGAGGAGAAAAAGAGGTCACTTATTTTATGTATGTGCAGTTTTGTTTTTTCCCTGTAAGGGAAAATGCCATTTCAGATACTATTCGGTTCCCATTCTGAATTGTGACCCTTCCTCAGCGTTTAAAAGGAAGACAGCAGTATTGATTTTGAGGACTCCGTGTTTTCTAGAGTTCGGGGTGACATTTTCTAAGGAAATGGAGATTAATCTTGCTTAGAAGAAAGTAATATGGCTTTCAGCTTCAGAAAGTCACACACAGAAACTTACTTCTTTGGCAGGACCAAGGTTTTGTCCTGTTTCCGAGACGAGTCTTGAATGTTTTCATTCCCATACACAGTGCAGTGAATGGCTGGAGTACCTTTTCAGGGTCGCCCAGTATTAGCAGTAGAAAGTTTATTTTTGGTTTTGATCTCAAGTCTACTCTTGTAGACTTAGGTAGTCTGGACTCTATAGACATTATTGCAGAAGTGATTCCAGTAAGGCTTTAGTTATTAGATGGCCTGCTGCGGGTATTTTGTACCTTAGCTTCTGGGCTTAGGAGCTGCTCAAGGAGCTGCTTCTGTATGGTGGGATTTGCTCATCACAGCTTTCAGAAAGCTGAGGCAGGAGGGAGGTAAATTTCAGGCCATGGGTTACATGTGACTCTGTCTCTGCGCCTTGCTGAGCACATTGTAGAGAGTTTATGATAAACGGGCTATGTATGTAGCTGTTCTGGGGGCAGAAGCTGAGCTTTGTTTGCCGTTTGCATCCCTTCCATGTTTCACAGTGGGGTCTGTCATAGAGTCTGAAAAATAGCATGTTTAGTGGTAAATAGTGAGACAGGGTCACTGTTGTCTTACTGCTCATTATGCAGCCTGTGACAGTTACTGGGTAGGTCCTGGTTGTAAAGGGAAAGTCCTTTGTTCCTAAAGACTTTCCCGTTTAATTGAGATTGGTCCAAATTTGAAACTATACCGACCTCATCAAATGAGGAAATCAGCTGTGGAGATCGTTGGTTGGGTTTGGACTAAAACCTAGGCCCCCATGATGATTCATTGTTTGCCTCTTGGGTGTATGTAGGTAGCATCTTTAGTTTCTTGTCCATTCAACTAAAGGCTTTTCTCTAAGTAGTTTGCTTATCTGGATAGATTACTTCTAGAAAATATATTTGTATTTCCTGGTCTTTCTTTTTGGGGGGAAAAAAGGCAAGTTCTCTTCATGCAAATAGACTTGTCCTCAGAAGGCTTCTTGTCCTCAGAAGTGTTGGAAGTGGTAAGATGTAGGACCTCCAGTCAAGTGCTTTGAAATTCAGGTTGAGGGCCAAGGAAGTATCTTTTGGAGTTACTTCCTATGGCTTTTGTTTACTGCTGATACTATGGCCAGGTACTTCAGACCTGGGTTTCTGCACTGCTGAAAACAGGAATGAGAATACTCTGGCATTAATAGAGATTAGCTGCCATGCCAGGCCGTGGTGGTGCACGCCTTTAATAGCAGCTCTTGGGAGGCAGAGGCAGGCAGATTTCTGAGTTCGAGGCCAGCCTGGTCTACAGAGTGAGTTCCTGGACAGCCAGGGCTACACTGAGAAACCCTGTCTGGAGAAAACAAACAAACAAAACAAAACAGAACAAATCCCAGAGATTAGCTGCCTTAATAAGTTGTTTTTCCTTTGTAAACAAATGACATTAAACTCATTTTGGGTTGCTGTAAGAATTAAGTGTACAGAAAATGCCTGTGTAACTATCCTGGTAACTAGGAAGTGCCCAGGGTTCATGATCATTATTAAACAATATTGTACAGTATCACTGAACTAAAAGGAACTGTACACTGATGAGTGAAGGCAGGTGATGGAGGGTTTCGAGCATTTGGTGTACTTGGAAACTCAGAATGGGCAATGACCCAGAGGGCCTGTGAGACAGACGCTATAGGAACAGGTTGAGATGACATTTGGGCTGAGTCTGAATAATGAACAGTAGACCGTCATATAAAGATGTGGGAAGAACTTGCCAATCAGAGGGAGCTACGAGCAGGGGCTACCACATAACAGTTGATGTAGTTGATGACCAGGCATTCTGACATCTGGAATGTCCACAGCAGCGTCCAGGTAAAATGAGGCCTGATACAGCTGGGTAATAACAGCTTTACAAAGTAGTTCTGCCAGTTGCTCTTCCAGGTGCCTTATCTGCAGACTTTGGTGAGGAAATGTCGGAAGCAGTGTGTGACCTCAGGATTTGTTCTACATATAATTGACATCAGAAAGTAGTAATGTTAGGCTATGGCAGCAGGCAGGATATTAATGGCAGATTTTAAAAAGAAATCTGGAAAATTAACTAAATGCTTTATATAGATAAAGCACTATGAAGCATTAGGAGTAATTGAAAATAATAGCATGATTTACTGTGTATTGGCTATTACCTTAAATTGACATGGATTATCTCATTGAGCAGAACTCTGAGGTAGCTTTTATTTGAAATCTTCATTCATTTACATGGTAGGAAATTCAGATGTGGAAATTATGTAACTAGCCTGATAAGAACAGAGCTGGTTTGGCTTAATGGTTCTAGAGGCCAGATGCTGGCCAAACGCTTAATTTTGAGTTGGAAGCAAGAAGTATGAAATTTTAAAGAAATACCTAATATAGATTTTGTTTTTGAAGAAGGGAAGACTGAACAAAATGATATCTAAGATTAAGGTACTCCTTCCTTCCTTCCTTCCTTCCTTCCTTCCTTCCTTCCTTCCTTCCATCCATCCATCCATCCATCCATCAAGGCAGGTTTCTCTGTATGTAGCCTTGACTGTTCTGGAACTTGCTCTGTAGACCAGGTGGCCTGGAATTCAGTGATCCGCCTGCTACTGCCTCCTGAGTGCTGGCATTAAAGCTGTGCACCACCACTAGGCTAAGGCACCTTTTAAACTAAGCCTGAAACAATGTTTTTCCTGGTTAAGTTTGCCTTAAAGGTATTCCACGATAATATGTCTGACAATACCTCCCTTATTTGCCTACCCCCAGGAGATATTCCTTAAGTAATACTGGCTGGCAGAAGACCCATCTTCCCACTTATAGTTAGCTGTTGCTTTTGACTCCTACTCGGACCTTTCCAGCATAGGGTTGGTGGTTAACTATACTTGGTATGGTAGTTTTTTAGTCCTTTGTTCTCCTGACAGGCACTTTACTTAGTTAATTTGGAATTCTTTTGATGGTAACAGAGTTGAACTGTGATGTGAAATATTTCAGAGCATAAAGGGTAATTGTAAGCAGAGTTGGAAAATGTAGGAAAGTCGCACAAGATTCAGAATGATGAATAAAGCTTGTAATATTTGTGTGTGTGTGTGTGTGTGTGTGTGTGTGTGTGTGTGTGTGTGTGTGTGTGTGAGAGAGAGGGGGGGGGGAGGGAGAGGGGGAGAGATGGCATTTGCGTGTATGTGTCTGCCTGTTGTCTTGATGTGGAGGCCAGAAGATAACCTTACATGTCATCTACAGGAAGACAACCTACCTCCTTTGAGATAGATTCACACACTGGCCTCAAACTCACTGCTTAGAGTAGATTGGTGCCCAGCAAGTGCTAGGAATCTTCCTTTGCCTTTGAAGCACAAAGTACACCACCGTGCTTGACATTTTTATAAGCATGTTGGGAACAAACTCAAGTGTAAATACTTTAATGGTCGAATCATCCCTCCAGTCCCTGATTATTTTCAGATATGCATAAGAATATTATTGTTAATCTAGTTTTTTGAATATGGACATGTGATTTGTGTGTGTAATGTGCAGATTTTAGCTTCCCAGATCTAGATAGGTGCTCTAATTGACTTTGGCAAGTTGAAGTTTAATAAGTATATTTTCTTTTTAAAAATTTTTTTTTTTTTTTTATTTAGAGATGAGGATCTTGGGTTGCCTAGAGTGACTTCAAACTTAAGATCCTCCTGCCTCTGTCATCATTCTGTCCCCCCCCCCCCTCACCCAAACAGGGTCTTGCTATGTAGCTCTTTCAGGTTTGAGACAGGGTTTCTCTGTGTAGCCCTGGCTGTCCTGGAACTTGCTTGTAGACCAGGCTGGTCTTGAACTCAGATCCTCCTACCTCTGCCTTCTGAGTGCTAGGATTAAAGGCTTGTGCTACCATTGCTTGGTGTTACTGTTTAGTTTGGCTGTTATGTTGATCTGGCTGGCCTCAAACTCACAGATTCTCCTGCCTCTGCCTCCACCATGCCCCGCCTCCTCTTATCTTTGAATACCTAGCATCACCATTACTCACCATGCTTAGCTATAATAGAAGGGTTCTGTGTCGTCCTTGTGTGGTAGGTTTGCTTGGTACAGGCAGCATCACCAAAGTATGTAGTGTATACAAATTTTTGTTTTGTTTTCAAGGTATGGTTTCTCTGTGTAACTCTGGGTATCCTGGAACTCACTCACTATGTAGACCAGGCTGGCCTTGAACTTACAGATATCTGCCTGCTTTTGTCTCCTGAGTGCACTGCTGTGCCTGGCCAAGAATATTTATTTTTATTTTATGTGTGTTGATGTGTTGCCTGCTTGTGCGTCCAAGGGTGTCAGATCTGCTAGACCTGGTGTTGCAGACAGTGGTGAGCTGCCATGGAGTGCTGGAAAGTGAGCTCTTTTTTTTTTTTTTTTGGTTTTTTTGAGACAGGGTTTCTCTGTGCAGCCCTGGCTGTCCTGGAACTCACTCTGTAGACCAGGCTGGCCTCGAACTCAGAAATCTGCCTGCCTCTGCCTCCCAAGTGCTGGGATTAAAGACGTGTGCCACCACCGCCCGCCTGAAAGTGAACTCTTTAAGAGCAGTCACTGCTCTTAACCACTGAGCCACCTCTCTAACACCTTTTATGATTATTTCATGGGCCCTAGACTTTACAATGTACTGGAGATTTATGAGTGAGCAAAATTCCTCTCTGAAGAGGCTTACAGGACACCAACATTTTAATTTTTGCTTTACCACTAAAGTAGCTCTGAGCGTTTGGACAGAGCACTTCCTTCTGTCTACCTAGTTCCTTCCTGTAAAGGGATTAACACTAGTGCTCACCTCAGACCTGTTACTAAGTAGCAGTATTTGAAAAGAGCATAGTAGTCTCCCTGGCACACTCACATACTTTTAAGGATGATTCTTTTAATCACTTAGGGCAAAGGTATATAATACTGTTAATGACAATTATTTGTCAAATGCCATGGAGAGAATACAGTAAGATGTTTGGCCAGAGCAGTGAAGGAAGGCTTTCTCCTTCAGACATATATTTGAAATGACTACATCTCTATTTTTACATAATATTTTTTGTGTGTCCTAGTGCATATGCGAAAGTCAGGATAATGTTCAGGAGTTCTTCTGTTGTGTGGATCCCAGGGATCAGTCGGGGCAGCAAGCATCTTTACCGCTGAGTAATTTAATGAGCCCTCTTCCTCTTCTAAAGCAGTTCATGCTTTTAATTCCAGTGCTCAGGGAGTGGAGAGGAGGTGGAGGCAAGGAGATATCTGAGTGCAGGGCCATTCTAGTCTATATACATAGTGAGTTTTAGGACAGCCAGGGCTGTGTAGAGACTCCCTGTTAAAAAAATAAAAACAAACAAAAAAAGATATTTCAGACTTTAAAATTTTATAAAATTGGAGACTTGCTTTATTTGCATGATGGATGATCTCTTTAATTCTGAAATGCTATGGCTAAGGTCCTTGGGAGAGCTTGGCAGTGGTGGTTCATGCCTTTTATCCCAGCAGGAGAAGCAGAGTCAGGCTGACCTCTCTTGAGTTTGAGGCCAGCCTGGTTTTTTTTATAGAGCTAGTTCTAGGCCAGCCAAGGCTACACAAAGAAATCTTATTTCAAAACAAACAAAAATTTGGAGCATTTCCTCCTAAATATATTTCTGTCTGTTTTCTGTGGCTACAGAAGTAGCCTGGGTATCAACTTAGAGAGTTGATTCTTCACTGAAGGGTAGATCTGCTATCATTTATATAGTACTGCCTCTGTTTGTATAAACCAGAGATAGCGTTGGGTTGTGGTTCTTTAGTCATCTTTTAACTTTTTCTTTATGACACATATATTTCTGAGTAACACCCCTCCAGAACATTCATCTTTTAAAAGTGTGTGTGTGTGTGTGTGTGTGTGTGTGTGTGTATGTGTACATATATATGTATAAACCACCACACAGATAGGAAGGTCAGAGGGTAACTTGGGTGACTTGGTTCTCCTTTTACCTTATGGATCTGGGGGATCAAAACTTTGGTCACTAGGCTTGGTGGTAAGTGCCTTTACCTGTTGAGTCTCCTGACTGTTCCAGGAGCATTCTGTATTCATTATTAGAGGTTGTATAGTTTTGGTTGGACTGTGTGGAGTGTCCCTCTCAGTCATACTTAATCATTATCCTTAGGTAGACAACATTAATTATGATAATCTGGTATTGCTTCATTTTCTGATTTGTGTGGCTTTTTGTAATTCTGTCTTGAGGTACTATTGTGGGAAGGTATTTTAAAATCATCTAAATATTCTCTCTCTCATCTCCATTCTCACCTCATTTTTACCAAGTGGTTACAAAATAAGGCTTTCCAACTCTTGCTTTCATTTGGGCCCTTTGGAAATTTCTATAATTCAATATTAACTACTTTTGTGATTTTGAGACTATTTACTGTTTTTTCATATAGGATGGCTCAACAGCAGGCCTTGAGGTTCCGAGGCCCAGCTCCCCCACCAAATGCCGTGATGCGAGGCCCGCCACCTCTCATGAGACCACCTCCTCCTTTTGGCATGATGAGAGGCCCTCCTCCACCACCCAGGCCCCCCTTTGGACGGCCTCCTTTTGATCCTAATATGCCACCAATGCCTCCTCCAGGAGGAATACCTCCACCCATGGGCCCACCACACCTCCAGGTAAAGAATTACAGAGGTTGCCACTTCTTGGTTGGTATTAGCATCAATTTTATACACAGGTTTTGCCTTAAAAATCTTGATTCTCTTTATTTGTGTTTAAAGATTTTTCTTCACTGTTTTTATGTGTATGAGTTTTGCCTCCATGTACGTAATTGTATAGCAGGTGTGCCAGATATCCATTGAGGCCAGAAGAGAGCACCTGATACCCTGATCTGGAGTTAAAGGTGGTTGTTTTTTTTTTGTTGTTGTTGTTTTGTTTTTTTGAGACAGGGTTTCTCTGTGTAGCCCTGGCTGTCCTGGAACTCACTCTGTAGACCAGGCTGGCCTCCAACTCAAAAATCCTTCCGCCTCTGCCTCCCAAGTGCTGGGATTAAAGGCATGCACACACACCCCCCCCCCCCCCAGCATAGATGATGGTAAGCAAAGGTCTATTTCAGTTTTTAAATGTTTTATGTTTTAAAGTTGTGCTTGCGTGCGTGCGTACAGAGGCCAGAAAGGGTCTTAACTCCCCTCTGCTGGAGTTAACAAGCAGTTTTGAATCACTGGACATGGTCACTGGGAACCACACTTGGGTCCCCTAGAAGAGGAGCAAACGTCCTTAACCACTGACTCAGTTCCTGTTTTTTAATTTTTTGAGATAAGTTCTCAGTCTGTAGTTCTGGCTGGCCTTGACTTTACTGTGATCCTCCTGCCTTAGCTCTTAAATGCTGAGATTATAGGTGTGAGATACTTCAGCAGAAATTCAAGTTTTAATTACTTTGGATTTACTAAGGAGATTTGTGCATATAGTTCTGTTCCCCAAGTTATTAATATGGGAATCAGATCAGGAACTTAAAAGGTGACAGAAAAGTACTCAGAAAACCTGTCTTTGATATACTAGTTTGTATTTATCCTTAATTTGTGAATTATCTTCTGAAACTTGTCTTCTGTGTGGGGGGAAAAGACGTTCAGATTTTAATGTGCTAAGTGGAGGATATTTATCTTTCATTGTTTATATTGCTAGAAAGTATTTAATAGGTACAGATATATAATACATATTCTTCAGTAATTATTCTTTCTGGAAAAGATGTCTAGGGTAGAAATTGGAGATTGAAAATAGGTTTGGAAGATAGTTCTTTTCTTTCTTCCCCCAAATATTTTATTTGATTTATTATGATATTTTTCTAAGTAAAAACTTAGTATGTACAAAGAGGTGTTTCTCTTTCATCCTTTCTTCTTTTCCTTTAATTTGATGGGGATTGCTGTTTAGCAGAGGCTGGACTTGAGTCCACTGTTCAGAGTGGCCTTGAACATGCAGTAGATCTGCTTTAGCCTCCAGTGCTGGGATTGTTGACATGCTCCACTAGACTCCACTAAACTTGTATTTTAAGAGGAAGCTTATCTGTGAGGGATATGACTATATTTACTTGAAGATTGGAAAGATCCAGTTTTTTAGCTAGTAACAAGAAGTTTACTACATACACATTTAGGGTAGATCTTTTATAAATGGAGTTTGTGTTAGTGAGTGCTGAAAAGATAGGAGCCTGCAGAAGTGACAGAGACAAGTTCTACAAAGCAGGGGTAGAGCAGTGCAGGGAGAACGTAGAGGAAAGTGGGAGTCCAGTTTAAGGTGCTTTTGGGTAATTGAATTTTTATATTACATACAAATTATAGAAAATATCTTATTAATCTTTGTTCAAAACGACAGTCCCAATACTCATTACTTCTGAAGTATATTCTTTTTTTCAAGACAGGATTTCTCTGTATAGCCCTGACTGTCCTGGAACTCACTCTGTAGACCAGACTGGCCTCAAACTCACAAACTCACAAAGATGCACAATGCCCCTGCTGGGGTTAAAGGTGTGCATCACCACACATGGCTACTTAAACTTATTCTTTTATTCTCGAAGAGTCTTTTTTTATGCTTAACGTTATCGGGCATAGACAGCAGCAGCAGCAGCAGCTTTTCTGGCTTCATATGTAGCTTGGCATGGGATCTTGTTAGTAGTTACTGAAGAATGACAGTGGAGGAATTTTCAGGTTCTGTTGACTCACAAGAGTGGTGTCCTGTGTTTGGTTGATTTCTGAGCTTTCCACTCACAGGCTTGTGCAAGGGCTGAGTTCAGTCCCCAGTACTAAGATGAGAGCAGAACAAATGAAACCTGAAGAAGTAGTAGATAATTGTTTTCTGTATTTGTGAAGTTTACTGACACTTAAAATGATGATCTTTATTATTACTGCATGAAAAATACAATGGGAAATACCTTTTTAACTATATTTTTGCTTGAAGTGAAAAACAGTGAAGGGTTCTTGTGATTTTTGTAGAATATTGTTTTATCATTAATACCTACTGTAGATGAGTTGTAAGTCATTGACAGATACACTTAGTATTAAAGCATAAGGGGTTGGGATATAGGTCAGGAATAGAGTCCTTGCCTGGCATGTATAAGGCCCTGATTTGATCCTGATCACTACAAAAATAAAAACATCAATTTTCTTTTAAAGTAGTCTAGTGCATGAAAAATGCAACGAAATATGAAGAACATAAAGTTTGTCCATGATGGTATAACCTAAAATTAGCTCCTGTCAGTATTTTAACATTCTGGCTATTAATCATTTTTATTACAGATAATCATTTTCTTATGTAGTAGTTCAATGTATTTGAACATATAACTGTTTGCTTTTATAGTTCTTTACTTTTGTGTAGAGGTATAGTTTAATGTAACCTGAAGGAAATAAAGTAGTTTATGATTGACAATAATTTTTTTGACTTCACAGAGACCACCTTTCATGCCTCCACCCATGGGAGCTATGCCTCCTCCTCCGGGTATGATGTTCCCACCGGGAATGCCTCCGGGGACTGCTCCTGGTGCTCCAGCACTGCCTCCCACAGAGGAGATATGGGTAGAAAATAAAACTCCAGATGGGAAGGTAAGTTACAGAACACACTCAGCTTGTTTTTATGGTGGCAAGGTAGTGAAGCTTTGGTAGCTTGAGATTGTGGTGCCTCAAGCAGTGCCGGCGATATGACTCTGGGAAGACCTGTAGTAGATTCTGCTGCAGGTACAAGGTCACGTGAAGGTCTGTCTTTTAAATGATGTCACAAATTCTCAAGACCATCTCTAAGCTTGGGAAACATTAGCAGGGATCAACATATAGTTGAGCTCATAGCTGAAATTATAGTGGAAGGATACAAAACATAGGAGAAGGTGCATGAAGTCAAATATGAAGGAAAGAGACTGAAGCTTCCCAGAGTCCCCGGGAGGAGTGAGACTGCATGGTTAATTTCTTCAGAGAGAAATGGTAACCATACATGGTAAGTATTTTCTACCAATAAACTCAGCATGAACCTAGATGTTGCTGGGATTTTCACTAGAGATTGGTCATATAGTACTGTTTAACATATTCTAAAATTCCATACTCCCAGAAAGAAAACAGACTGTAAACATAAGGGGCATTGTTTGTCTACATGATTTAGGCATAGTATGCATTCTAACTTGGAAGAGGGTGGTGGTAATCTTCTCAGGTATAGTTCTTACATGTTAGTCAAAGGCCAATTTTGCCAGCAAGAGTTTCTCATAAAGGTAGTAGTATCAGGCCTTCTTTGTTAACTTCCTGCACAAAATATGACATTGATTTTTCTCTTCTGTTTATAGAAACAGGCTTATAATTTATATTTTTTAACCTTTTCTAAGGCTTCTTTAAAACATTTTAAGACAAAATATACTAACATTTTTAATACTAGATTTTGTGATTATTATTTTTTTCTTCCTCTGCAGGTTTATTATTATAATGCTCGGACTCGTGAATCTGCATGGACCAAGCCAGATGGAGTTAAGGTTATTCAGCAATCAGAACTAACACCTATGCTTGCAGCCCAAGCACAGGTTCAGGCCCAGGCCCAGGCCCAGGCACAAGCCCAAGCCCAGGCACAAGCCCAGGCTCAAGCCCAGGCTCAAGCCCAGGCTCAGGCCCAGGCCCAGGCCCAGGCTCAGGCACAAGCCCAGGCTCAGGCTCAGGCTCAGGCCCAGGCCCAGGCCCAAGCTCAAGCACAAGCCCAGGCCCAAGCCCAGGCTCAGGCCCAGGCTCAGGCCCAAGTCCAAGCACAAGCAGTAGGCACTCCCACCCCTACCACCAGTAGCCCAGCACCTGCAGTGTCCACGTCAACACCGACATCTACCCCATCCTCCACCACAGCTACCACCACAACTGCAACTTCAGTTGCACAGACTGTATCAAGTAAGTACTGGCCTAGTGTGTTTGTATTTAGGGGTGTGAAAACAAAATAAATAACAGTATTCTAAAAATGACTGATACATCTGGCAGTACCCTTGATGTTACTTAAAATGTTTTGACATTAAAATTTCTGAGTTAGAGAAAATGAAACATTTGTATGAGTAAATTATTTTCCCAAGATAGTTGTAAAGTTTTTTTTTTTTCTTTTTTTTTTTTTTTTGAGACAGGGTTTCTCTGTGTAGCCCTGGCAGTCCTGGAACTCACTATGTAGACCAGGCTGGCTCGAACTCAGAAATCCACCTGCCTTTGCCTCCCAAGTGCTGGGATTACAGGCATGTGCCATCACTGCCCGGTGATAGTTGTAAAGTTAAGCTGTAGAAGCACAGTTACTTTAATTGACCAACACTAGTGACAACTGCTATGGCAATTACAAAATTCAGTGTGCCAGGCCCTATTTTATAGAGTTTTCTAATTGAGGGTTGAACAAAAATAATGGGAACTGATGTAGTTTATGGGATTGTTAGGGAAGTTCTGAGGCAGGACAATTTATATTGCTCAATAGACTGAGTAAGAGCAAGCCAGGAGATGGATAGCTTTAAAAATCAGGCAGATGTTTTGGAATGTTCTTCAGATGATAATTCTGGGTATATTGAAGTCAGAAGACTGTATTTTTCTGTCAACCTCTTTTAGAGAAAGTGGGACACAGAATAAGTTATACATAAATTCTGTATGTATTGTATTAGAAATACTAGGAAAGAATTTTCAAGCATCTAATCACAGTTCCAAGACTTAGAATTTTAAAAAATAAAAGTGAGAGTATATAAATACCAGATGTAAGGACTGAAGAGAAGTAGGTTTTTGCTTTTTAAACATCTCTTCTGTATATTGGTGGTTAGAATAGGGATGATTCCTATCCGTGTGTTTGAATGCACGGTCCATAGAGAGAGGCGCTACTAGGAGGTATGGCCTTGGTAGAGTAGGTATGGCCTTGGAGGAAGAAGTGTCACTGTGGAGGTGGGCTTTAAGATCATATATATTTTAGCTCAAATTAAATCCAGTGTGGAATCAGCTTCCTCCTGGCTTGCCTCTGGAAGATAGTCTCCTCTTCTGCTACCTTTGGATCAAGATGGTAGAACTTTGAGCTCCTCCAACACCGTGTCTGCCTATGATAATGGCCTGAATCTCTGAAAATGTATGCCAGCCCCAGTTAAATGTTTTCCTTTATAAAAGCTGCCTTGATCTTGTCCCTTTGCAGCAATGAAACCCTAACTAAGACAGAAGTTGGTACCAGGGACTGGGGTATAGGCCTGTGATTATGTTTGGAGGAATGTGTATATGGGGACTTTGGGCTAAATGGGCCATACTAATAGAAACATGGAAGACTGTTGTACTGAGGGTGAATTGGAATTTTGGGGCCTGACTCTAGAGGTTTCAGAGGAGAAGAATTTTAGTATGTTGCCTAAAGATTATTCTTGTTATATCTTGATGAAGAATGTGGCTGCTATTTGCCCTCATTTGAAGAGTCTGCCTGAGGCTAAGATGAAGAGATTTATATTAATTACATTGGTGAAGGAAATCTCAAAACAATCTAGCATAGACTCTATCCTGTTATGAAGAGTCTTTTGATCAGATGTAGCAAACTGAGAAAGGAAAAATATAAAATGTCTGGTTCAAAGGTTAGAGGGACACCAGTAAGTGGAATGGAGCTAAATCATGTGTTCAGAGATGCTAAATGGAATTAAAGAAGTGGTGACCTTGGGGCAAGATCCCACCAAGCTAAGCTTATTGTTTGAGTTTGCAGTTGTATGAAGGATAGTTAAAACGTGTTATGTGTTACTTTGACTTGGTTATTGTTTTCATTTGGACATAAAGAGAAATGATTGTGTGTCAGACTGACAAAGGATGGATTGTGATGGCTATTCTTGGTTGTCAGCTCTGTGATAATTGAAATGAGTTACTATCCAGAAATGGAGGGTATACCATAGTGGCCATACCTAGAAAGATCTTGTGAAAAGGAATTAAAGAAAAGCTCAGGTCCAGGCATGGTGGTACATGCCTTTAATTCCAGCACTCAGGAGACAGGCAGTCAGATCTCTGAGTTCAAAGTCAGTCTATAGAGCAAGTTCTAGGACAGCCAAGCTTAGTCAGTGAAAGAAATCATTGAAAATTGAAAGCTGGTGAAGATGTAATAGCTCAAGGGGGCTACATTCTTGCCCTGGCAAGCAGAACTTGCCAACTCTGGCTTGAGAATCAAGAATAGAAGGGTTACTGGCCCAGTTGATGCTGGTTAGCTGTAGCTAAGAAATTAATGGTGATTAAGAAAAGGCCAGGCCGGGAGGTGGTGGCGCAGGCCTGTAATCCCAGCACTCTAGGAGGTAGAGGCAGGCGGATTTCTGAGTTCGAGGCCTGCTTGGTCTACAGAGTGAGTTCCAGGACAGCCAGGGCTACACAGAGAAACCCTGTCTCAAAAAAAAAAAAAAGAAAAGAAAAAAAGAAAAAAAAAAGAAAGAAAAAAGAAAATCAAATCCAAAAACCCAAAAAGAATAAAAGAAAAGGCCAGTGTCACTGAGGAGAACTCTGGGAAATGTTTTCTAAGAGTACAAATAAGCTGTGTTCCAGAGAGAGACCTTGTACTTGCAGCCAGGCCTGGTAATGTGTAAGAAATCACCTAGATGGTACTGGTTTTTAAAGTATGAAGGGGTTATGAAGAATCTCTGAGGCTTGGCATTGTAAGAGACCAGGAAAGGCCATTGGTGAAGGTACAGTTTCAGTGGCAATTGAAGGCCCAGGACTGAAGAGGGCCAGGAGAAGAAGCAGAGGCTTGGCACCTTGCAGAGAGCCTGTGAGAGGCTATTGGAGAAGTCTAGTTGCTGAAGACCCCAGCATATTGGAGATGCCAGTACCATTGGATGACCGCCAAGAACAGCAACAGCAGTGGAGTGGAGTCAGCCAGAGCCTAGGGTGCTACAGAAGGTAGGACTGAAGTGACCCAAGTTCTTTGGAGGAGCCCAGAAGATCATGTATGGATCCCAGACATTGACTCAAGAAGCTGTGAAGTTGGCAACATCTTAAGATGTTAGAGATGCTGAGGGATACCTGCTGAGGAAATTTACAAACAGGGAGTGCAATCAACCCAAGAGAAAGAATTGTATTGCAGTCAGCAAAGCTGAAAGGAGTTGTATATCAGACATGGAGACGTATGTCCTATATCATGATAAATTGGATCTGCCTTTTGATGACTGTGATAGACCGGGGATTTTGAAGTTGCACTAAATGTATTTCGCCTTATGTTAAGGCTACAAGCCTATGGGGGCCAGGGAGTGTAATGTGGTGGTTAGAATAGGGATGGCCCTGTAGATTCATGTGTAAGAATGGCCAATAAGGAGTGGCACAGCTAGGAAGTGTGGCCTTGTTGGAGGAAGTGTGTCATTGTGGAGAGGTGGGCTTTGAGGTCTCATATATAAGTTCAAGTTAGACCCAGTGTGAAATCAGTTTTCCTGGCTGAGTGTGAAAGACAGTCCCCTTCTGCCTTCTGATCAAGATGTAGAACTCTCAGCTTCTCCAGTACTGTGCAGGCCTGAATGCTAACATGCTTCTTGCCATGATGATGGACTGAACCTCTGGAACTATAAGCCAGCTCCAATTAAGTGTTTTCCTTTAAAGAGTTGCCTTGGTCATGTGTTCCCATCACAGCAAACTCTAAGACAGTGGTATTACTCTGCAAACTTTGACTGATGATCTTGAAATTATTTTGATGTGATCATTGTTAATGTATTGCACTGTCTGAATTTCCTTATACTTTAATGATTGGTAACTTCAGAAATTTGGGAATCAGTAGCGTAAGAAATACATACTGAAGAAATATAGTCATAACAGATTCATATTCAAATTTACCTTATTGATAGAAGATCCAACTGAATAAAGTATATGTAATGAATGTGCACTGATAGATGTGTATGTCTCCCTCCTACCCCAGTACTGGTGATTGAACCCAGGGTCTTATGCATTTCAGGCAAGCACTCTGAACCCAGCTGGAGACAGTTTTAAGATATTTAGTACTAGATGTTTTGCAAGTGTAAGATATAAATGGAAGGAAAATTGGGCTGCCTCCCTGGATCATGGTCTTGGGCTTATGGTTTTTTATGCTTGAGTGTCAAGGCAGAAACCTTCCAGTGATTGATGGAGTATGTGGTGGTGGTGATGGAAGCAGGGTCTTAAAGGCAGTATAGCACCATGTGCAGGCTCTTGTTGCTTAAGGTCTCTCTTGGGTAGGGTGCTACTTTAAGGGACATACATGGTTATGTAGCTGTTTCATTTGCACTGTGTGCTCCATTTCTGTGTCTAAAACCCTCATCAGTGAGTGCTCCTCTCTTTCCTGCTGTTTAATAAAGTCATGCTTTCTTCATTGCTTTTGTACCAGTTTTTATACTGCATGCCTGAATATTCTGGTATTGTGGTTCTGGCTTTACTATTTTTTCACTTGTACATAGCCACTGGTCTCTTTTTGGAATCCACACTAGGTTAAATAGCGTGGATAGTGGTGTCGTGCTCTAGCAGTCATTTGAACACATGGGACTCGTAGGAACTTACTCATTATCTTGGCATATCCTCCCCCCCACCCCCAATGTCTTTTCATTGCCTTTATCCTTCTCCTTAGATTCATTACCCTTTAAGCAAGGGCAGAATACCATGTTTTGGAGAGTAAGAGTGAGTTGAGTGAATATTTTTTGCCATCTCCTAGGTTGTAATCTTTTCCAATAGAAATTTTATGTTCCTATAAACTCATTTTCCTGGCATTGGTCCTTTGGACCATAGTTTTAGTAATCTGAACACAATTAATATTTTAAAATTTAGTTCTGTGAATGACAGTATAGATATGTGGTTATATGGGAATAAACATTCAGACCATTTATTTTACTTGAAGTTGAGCATAAGCTTTTTTGTTTTTTGTTTGTTTTGTTTTGCAAGTTTATGGGAACTGATCATGAAGTCAACTTCTCGGGGAAATCAGGAAGAACAAATGTATCTTTAGCCAGTTTAGTGGTCTGCAAATGCTGAATGGTGTATGTATGGGGCTGAGCAAAACGTTGCATGTACTTTGTCTTTTTCACACTGTTATAAATTATATTAATATGATACTGTACCCTAAAGCCGGGTCTATGCTAGACCAACAGTTCATTCCTGGGCCTTGAAGATACTTGTTTGGCCCTACTGTCTATGTAGCCAAGGTGAGTTCCTCATTAACAAGTAAATCACTCACCTCCTCCCAGCCTAAGTGAGGTTTTCATTTAGAAGCTAGAAGATGGCGGTGGACAGAGTTTTGTTTGCATGTGGACAGTACACTTAGGTTTGTGTTCAGCCCCGTGCTTTTATTAAAAATTGAAGTTTGCTTAAAGATTGAGATTAATGTTACTAATTTGGCAACTTTACTCTTCGTCTGATACAGGTACAGTTTTATGTTTAACAAAAAAAAACCTGAAAAGCTAGTAAATTATAGTGGATTTTATTTGAAACTAGGTGAGTTATAAATTACATGTTTTATTAGAGTTAAAACCTTTAAAAATGTGACGTATAGATTTTATTTTATTTTTATTTATTTATTGATTTATTATTATTTTTTTGAGACAGGGTTTCTCTGTGTAGCCCTGACTCTCCTGGAACTCACTCTGTAGACCAGGATGGCCTCGAACTCAGAAACCCGCCTGCCTCTGCCTCCCAGAGTGCTGGCATTACAGGCGTGCGCCACCACGCCCGGTGTAATGTTTTTTTAGGATGTGAGATAATTGAGGTATTTTCTGTTCCGTTCATTCCCATCCAGTTAGTTGTGTGCATATCTTTTCTCACTCTGTTCTTTCTAGCTTAGACAGTTCCAGAAATGCAATGGATCTCTCTTCCTGTGCATTTTCCTATTTGACTCATCACATGCATCCTTCATTTACATTTATAAAATCTTGCCAATAATGTGAGAACACACTGTAATATGCACTAACATGTAGTTTCCTACCCTGTTTTCTCTGCGAAAGCATTGCCCTTTCCCTGCTCAGCAGAGGGAGACTTGCTGACCCTGACTCCAGGCTTGTCCGTGTGCTTCATGTCTTAGACTTGAGTGTGAACTTTAGATTTGTGAACACAGCTGCTCTCTACCCTTTCCTCTACTCATGCTTCTCATAATAATGAAATAAGAAAAATGAGTTTAATACCTCAATATAAGGATTTCTCTGTCCTCCCTGTATCTGAACAGATTAGGTATTGGTTCCATTTTGTGCCCTACTGTTTTGCTTTTGTTTAACTATTTTAAAGCTTCTTGAAAATGTTTTGTGACACAGTTTCATTCAGTGCAAGAGATGATGGGCCTTCAGATACTGAGTGAGTGAGTGAGTGAGTGAGTGAGTGAGTGAGGGAAGAGTACAGCCAGAAGGGTCTTGAGGAATGATGCATGTTGCTTTCTCTTTCATCAGCACCCACAACACAAGACCAGACCCCAAGTTCTGCTGTCTCAGTTGCCACGCCTACAGTTAGTGTTTCAGCTCCTGCTCCTACAGCCACACCTGTGCAGACTGTACCCCAGCCACACCCACAGACGTTACCTCCTGCAGTTCCTCACTCAGTACCTCAGCCGGCAGCCGCAATACCTGCTTTCCCACCAGTAATGGTGCCTCCGTTCCGCGTGCCCCTTCCTGGCATGCCGATCCCACTTCCAGGTAAACGCAGACCACACTTGATCTTCTAGCTGTTTCTCATTGTCAGTTTGTTCTCATGTGTCTGTTGCATTTGAAATTGCCTTGAATCTCACCTGTTTGAGATGGTTTTGAAGGATTCATGGCTAACTGCAATATTTTTTCTTAAGTTTTGGTAAATGTCCTTTTTTGTTGTTGTTTACATGTCTTAAAATTAGTCACATTTAAAAATACACTTATTTTGGATAATAGCCTCAATAAATTAAATTTTTTTTGTTTGTAAATATGTTCTAAATGTGATTTTTTTTTAAAAAAAGAGATTGAATCTATGAAGTTGATAAATTATAAGTTATAACATCTAGCACAGGTTAAATAATGTACACCGTATATCATTCTAACACATCATATGCATTCAGTCTTAAGTTTTGTAAACATCTCAGGTAGATTTGCAGACAGGTTTAATTAATTTTTTTGTCCAGTGTCACTTAGTTAAATGACAGTGTTAGGATTTGATCTGCTGTCCTCCAGATCCAGGTATCAAACTCTTAATAATCATGTTGTACTAGGAAGAATGTGAGTCGGTTAATTGTGGACAGATTGATATAAGACAGAAATCAGAAGGTTTCTTTACAAAATTTATGAAGTAGAGTATAACCTATATTATTTAAAAGTTTCTTAGGGCGGATTTGTGTGTGTTATTGTACAGGGAATTACGAAGAGTAGAGAACGAGTTAAAAGATTTGTGGAGAAGTTTTCCATTAGGGAACTCATAAAGGTTTTGTTGGGCATCCTTATTTGAGTGCATTTGTTGTTAAATGAATGTATTTAATCCTTGATCCATGATTCGTTTCTTATGTGTTGTAGCTGAAAATACTGTTACCGTAGACAAGTTTTACAAGGCTAGCTTGTGGTAAGGATGAAGAGGACCCTGGCTTCTGTCTCACACTTCCTAAGGCTATTGCATTTAGTATACAGGGTTCTGTGTAAAAGGAGAGGTCTGAGTGAATATATTTAAATGTTAAAGATTTCCAAGAACCAAAAATTAAGGAACTGGCGTTTATTGGATTAAAAAATCTTTTATACATTATTAATATAGTGCTAGAATGATATAGTAGATAAGTGCTAGAGAAAAAATGCCTTATATGTGAAGGTTAGAATTGCTAGTCATTTAAAAATAAGAAAAACAAGTTGTTTGCTGCTAACGATTTTTTTCTTGAGTTATATTTAAGGCATTCTGAGTACTTAATTCTGCATCTTATTTTTGTAGGAAAGTAACAAGTGCGGAATGGTTTGACAAATGTTAAACCCTTTTTCTTTTTAAAAACTATTATTATTATTATTATTATTTAGTGTCTTGCTATGTGGTCCAGTCTAACCTAGAACTCCCTTGCCTAGTCTTCAAGCCTTGTGTGGTACTCTGTTGTATAGTTAGGACAGGGTCAAGGCTGGTTCTAGGTTTAGAGTGTGAAGATGCCAAGCTCTTAACTTGTAGAGAACAGACTGAGAGAAGGCATTGCCTTTGAAAGGATGTTCACTGTGTTCTATATGCTTTTACTAGAGCAGAGAAAAAAGGCAGAGGGTACGTGTTATTAGCAAAGATTTATGGAAAGTGGAAGTTTGTCAAATTCCTCATTTCATACTTTCTAAAAATTTCGAATAGATGGTAGTGACCACAAAATGAAAATGATACTTGTGAAACTTGGCAGTAAAAGACACTTAAAAAATGGCAGCCACTAATGATATTTTGTAGGTTAACTGGAAGAAAACTGATCCCCCCTCCTGTGTGTGTGTGTGTGTGTGTCTGTGTCTGTGTGTCTGTGTCTGTGCACGCGCGCGCGCGAGCGTGTGTTTGCTTGCTTGCTTGCCTGTGTGTGTTTCTGGGGCTTGAACTCAGGGACTTGTATAGGGAAGGCAAGTGTTAATACTCCTGAGCTGTACTCCAAACTCAAGAATTCTCCAACTGGGTAGCAGTTGGGTTGTCCAAGCTACCAGGATTCTTTGACAGGTGTCTTATAGAAAGCAAGAGTAATATTTGTTGGTACTGAGGCCTTTCTGATTTGATACTTGTTTTTTTTTTTTTTTTTCTTTCCATTAACCTTTTCTCTAAGTTCTACAAGGTGTTTTAGTGAAAGGCAAAAACACTTATTTTTTACCCCCCCAAATTTTTGTCTGTCATTATAGTTAGATCCTACCTTTCTGTCAGCTCTGTGTTAAGGTGAATTGGAAGGATTTATTTGTGTTATTTATTTTGCAGCTTGAAATTGTATTTGTAATAGCATTGTCTGGTTGTAATAAGGATGACTAAGATGAAGGGAAGTAGTAGAAGATTTAGATGAACTAAAAGGTGGGAATAGATTAGGATTAGAGGTGTTTCCTTCTAAAACTGAAATCTTACTTGTAATTTTAAGAAATTTACTGTCATTGATATCAGAATCCAAAATGCTAAGTGGAATTTTCTAATTTCCTAATAGAGCATATTTTGAGGACAGCATAATTGGTAGCAAAATTGGACAAAAACTTCCCCTTTTAAAAAAGGTTAGTATTTTAGGTATGTGGTTATTTTGTGAGTATTCATTATATGCTTGTAATATTTTCAGGGAAAGCCTTAGATTTATCTGTTTAGGTTGAGAAGAAACATATGCTAATAGTTATGTAGAGAAACTTAAGTTGGCTCAGTTGGTTTTTATCATTGGCAGTTATGTCTGAATATGAAGATATTTGATTCACTTAGAGTTGTATAATGAAAATGTTTTGGAGATTAGTTTAAGAAACTAGACTTTGGAGGAAAGTTTTATCCTACGGCTGCTTACTAGGTTTGGTGATCCTGTAGATGGTAGGATTTATATTAACGAAACTTACAGCCTGAAAACTTCTTTTATGAAGTGATTTTTTTTTCTTTTACTTTGTTTCAACATTAGGGAAATAAAACAATACATACAGCTTTCTTCACTCAGCATGCTTTTATAACTTGGGAATTTTATTTTGGTTTAAAGTTAGTAGGAAGTTTAGTGTTAGTCTTTATGTGAAATGGTAATGAAATTAAGGTACTTCAAAATTTGGTGCTTTTGGATGTGTGTGTGTGTGTGTGTGTGCGTGCGCATGTGTGTGTGTGAGAACATCATTTAAATTATTTGAAAACACAGTTTTAATTTTTATTTTACTTTCTTAACTAGGAGAGACTTCTTTTCCCACCCTTCAGTGGGAAAGTTTTACTTTTAATACAGTATTTTACATATTTTAAATTTGCAGTACCAAACTAAGTTGAGTTTTTTTCCAGGTACAAAACAGTAAAAATTATTTTCCTTTGATTCTTCAGATTTTTTTTTGAAACATTTTAAAATTCACAATCAATTTTGAATTTCCTCAGTTTTCCAGCTTTTCTTTTCACCTTTTATCATCATTCTAATACATCATGATGAGTCTTCCTCCTCCTCAAACTGTACGTAAGAACTGTAAGAACAGACACGTGCTCCTTCAGCCAGCCTAAGTGACAACAGACAGTGCCTGAGAGCCTCAGAGGGGACCAGTGTAGTGTTGCATTGCCTTGCCTCTGCGGTGTTCCATGTTGGCGCCATTCCACGTGGCAGGCACTAAACAGATATTTTGACACTAGTTAATGCTAGCCGCTCTCTCCATCTGTGCTTTCTTTTTAATTGTTACTGCAGTGGAATATTTGAATTCATTTTATGCCTAAATTTTTTCTTATTCCCTCTGCCCCGTCTTTTCCTTTTTATTTTTGCATAGTTGTACCTTACCATTCAGCCCTAGCATTTGGTTTCAAATGAGCATCAGCATAGCAAAAGTATCTTGTCAGACAGTGCTGTGTGCAGTGCCTCGTACTGGCGTGTAAGCATCCACAGCTGGGTTTGATGTCTGGTGGGAAAAGGTCCCACATAAGAATTTATTAGTGTGTAACAAAGGGGGTTTCCTTTGTTGAATTTAAACAATTGAGGCTCCTTCAAACATGAGAGCTGGTAGGTAACTGGTGTTGTAGCTAGAAATAGCAACACTTGTTTTGGCACTACTTCCCACAAAGTGTCAAAGAGCTATTTTATTCCATTCTTGGTCATTCTCATTGGAAATAGATTGTAACTTGTAGTGGTCCATTATTTCCCTGAATCCCAGTGGTAGCCGACATACAGTGGCAGCTCTCCAACCAATGCTTGCTTATCCATTTTACAGGTGTAGCAATGATGCAAATAGTCAGCTGCCCGTATGTAAAGACAGTCGCTACCACCAAGACCGGTAATTTTAAAACCATCTTAGTTTGTTTTGTCTGTAAGTTGGCATGGTAGTGAATGTTGTTGTTTATCCTTTTATTTATTTATTTTTGCCCTAGTGAGTGGAGCTTAAAAAATATTTTTCTTTTTAATGAGCAGTTTAAATGCAGTTGTCATATTTGGCCAACACTTAATTTCCCAATTTCCTGTAGCATTAGTGTCTTTGGTTCACAAAAGTAAATGAGGTCAGATCACTTTATATATCTTAATTTATGTAATAAGTGTAAACAACTTCATTCTCATATTCATAACATTTAATTTTATTTTTGATGTATGTTTTTAAGTTAAATATAAAATGTCATTTCCATGTGTAAAATGATGTGATTACACTTGCATGCAAGTGACTATGTGTGTGTGATATTTGTATATAGCATACATTTGCATTTTAAAGTTACCAAAGTAAAACTCCTGGAATCTAGATTCTAGGATTTTGTTTTCTGTTTGGATTCTTGTATCCATCCTTAGATTAACAGTATTTATTTAGCATTATAAAAAACAAAAATTGTGGCTTGTCTTTTAAAAATAGATCTGCCTTTTTAAGGAAAAGGGTAATTTGATAGTCTACATATTTATCATTTGGCATTGGTAATAGTTGTTTTACTTTAAAACTAAGAATTTTTTTTTCTGATCCCTTTAACTATTTTAGAAGTAGGGACTAATTTTGGGTTAGGAATTACACTCAGTGACTGTTATCATTTCTTTAGAATTTTAAAACTTAAAAGTGTATTTCTGTTTTTAGTATATCATGGTAGTTAAACATTGTCATAGAGAACACCTAAACTTTTGACTCTTCTTGAGATATTTCTTGGATCCAATTTTGTATCTATTTGAATTTAGAATCAAAAGCCCAGGGAAGTAGAGTCAATACTTATATCACCTTTTATATACTATTCTTGTTCCAACTATTTAATATTTACCAGGAAGATTTCACTTGTGGTTTTATTTTACATTATGTTTTACTACTTAGATCTAACTTTTTATTAATTTTTTTAGGTGTATTACCAGGAATGGCCCCTCCTATAGTACCCATGATACACCCCCAGGTTGCTATTGCAGCTTCACCTGCTACCTTAGCTGGAGCAACGGCAGTTTCTGAGTGGACTGAATATAAAACAGCAGATGGGAAGACGTACTATTACAATAATAGAACACTAGAATCAACATGGGAAAAGCCCCAAGAACTGAAGGAAAAAGGTATAGTTGTTTTGTGACTCAGGACATAGTATGTATAGTATGAACTGTAATAAGTAGAATGCTATTTGAAATTCCTACTTTATAAGCTAAAATATAGTTTTAAAATATTCATGTATATTAACACATTTTTCAGTTATTAGGTGCTGCATAATTATATTGTCATTATGGAGGTTTATGATACCGATCAACAAAATTTAGGTCTTTGGAGCCTAGTATGTGGCAGACTCTTAATGCTCTATGTTGTGAGTCCCTGCTTTTCAACATAGTTCAGTATTTTATGGATGGTTGCTGCACATGATACAGGTGACTTGAGAATATGTTCTCTTGAAGTCAGCAGGTTAAAGAATTTCAGTAATATTAGTGATAGTACCAAGAAGGGCATTTTATATTTATGGTTAGCATATGGAATATCTCAACTGCTTATTTCATAGAAATTATTTTAAAAATTACAGAAAAACTTTTGAATGACATCATCTTAGTTTTTTAACAGAAAAATTAGATGAGAAGATTAAAGAACCAATTAAGGAGGCATCTGAAGAGCCATTGCCAATGGAGACAGAGGAGGAAGATCCTAAGGAGGAACCTATAAAGGAGATTAAGGAGGTAAAGGCCCAAGGCTTGCTAAATTGCAGGGTCGGCCTGAGTGCTGGGCAGTGTGTACATAGAACTGAACTGTATTTGCCCTATAGTAAAATAGTTGTCAATTTGACCTCTGAAAGTGTGAAGTTCTAATAGTTTTTCCTGTGAAAGTTTCATTAATTTTTTAAAGGTAGTTTTTGTTTTTAGTACTTTTCTTTGAAAATTTCATTAATTCTTTTGTGTATTTTTTATTTTATTTTTTTTACTTTAAAGTGCGTGCGTATTTTTATTGCATTTGTAGTATTCGTGGGTACCCCTCGAGGCCAGAATAGAGTACCAGATCCACTGGGGCTTTAGTTACAGGTAGTTATAAATTGCTTTTTATGGGAGCTAAGAACTGAACTCAGGCACCAAAGGAGCAGTACACACCTCTTACAGCTGAGTCATCTCTTTAGCCCTTTCCTTTTTATACTTAGTCAAAGTCCATTGAAAGAAAGGGTCTTGGACTAGAGGTTGGACCTAATCTTCAAACTCTTGATGTGCAGACTAGTTTGAGTTTAAGTTAGAAGTACAACTTACTAGTTGAGTGTATTTCATCTGCCCTCTCCACTGTCTCTGTATGGAATGGTCCTTTTGTAACACTTGATTCTGATTTTTGGGAGGTGCTTTTATTCTCTTAAGATGACAATGATAATTATGTTTCAGTACTACAGAAGTTAGCAGAAGAAAGACGTTAAAGGAAGAGGTCTTCTAATTATCTCTACTGTAGTTATTTTGGTTGTTTTGCTCCCCCCCCCCCCCCCCAGACAGGGTTTCTCTGTGTAGCGCTGGCTGTCTTGGAACTCACTCTGTAGACCAGGTTGGCCTTGAACTCAGAAATCCGCCTGTCTCTGCCTCCAAAGCGCTGGGATTAAAGGCATACGCCACCACTGCCTGGCTGTTATTTCGGTTGTAAGTGCATAGCTGGTATGTCTAAGATAGGGCCAGTTGTTGCTGCTTGTTTCTGCTGATGTGTAAATTAGCTCTTTTTTTTTTTTTTTTGGATTTGTTTTTTTGAGACAGGGTTTCTCTGTATAGCCCTGGCTGTCCTGGAACTTACTCTGTAGACCAGTCTGGCCTTGAACTCAGAAATCCTCCTGCCTCTGCCTCCCAGAGTGCTGGGATTACAGGTGTGCACCACCACTGCCCAGCTGTGATTCAGCTCTTAATATAGGGCAAGGATGTAGGACTTTTGAGAAATTCTGACTAAGTCTCCCCTTGGAGTTCTTTTTTTTTTTTTTTTTTAAAGATTTATTTATTATATGTAAGCACACTGTAGCACACCAGAAGAGGGCGTCAGATCTTTTTACGGATGGTTGTGAGCCACCATGTGGGTGCTGGGATTCAAACTCATGACCTTCAGAAGAGCAGTCAGTGCTCTTACCTGCTGAGCCATCTCTCCAGTCCCCCCTCTTGGAGTTCTTACAAGAGATCTTGGGTTGGTTTTCATTTGAGGTATTTTTAATGATAGTTTGTCTTGTGTTAATAATTTGATACAATATTACTACCCTTAGGAGCCCAAAGAAGAAGAGATGACTGAAGAAGAAAAGGCTGCCCAGAAGGCAAAGCCAGTAGCTACTACTCCTATTCCCGGTACTCCGTGGTATGTACTTAACTGATCAATTTTATTTTTTTATTTATACTTGATTGTTTAAATGACATTTCTGTAGGAAGAAAAAATATTTTAAAAGTATAGATCAGATACATTGTTTTAAACTGTTGGATATTTTGATTCTTGTTGGAGTGTTTAGACCTAGAATTCAGTTGCCATAAGTGTTTTCTATAATTATCACACAAAAATCTTCTTCCCTTCATGGTCCTGTACTGCTCCTCTTGGGTATTAATTTGATAATTGTTTGAACTCCTGTGAGATCTTCAACCTGTTTCTTGCTGTTTGATGTTGTAAATTTATTTATATGCAAGTATATACATGCATATGTAGCCTCTCACTGGAATTATTACAGAACTCTATGACGTTTTCTTCAATTATGGAGTAATCTACTTATCATTTCTTCTTGGGCTTGGTTTTTCTGTTCTTCCTCTGCCACATTAGTGTCTCTTCTATTACTTCTCTTGCTTATTTAACCCTTACATACACTGACTTGTTAGTTCCTGAAGTTTTGTCCTTGTTTTGCTACTTTTGTTCTTGTCCCTCTTTGCTCTCCCCAGGCCCCATTTTTTCCAGTAGTGGCCCTGCATCTGTGTTTAAAAACCACGTTTGTGAGATAATGTTGAATAGGTACCTTTGTTTCTGAATTTTCCACAAAATAGCAAGCAGATCTTGGGTGTGATCAGGTAAAACTTTGATCTTTTGACTTTCCTTGCTTGTGTACATGAGTGATGTTAGTAGCTGATAATGCTGGTCAGATCAATTATTGATATCTAGATCAGTGATTTTCAATCAGCAGTAATTTTATTCCTCAGTGGAGATAACTGCAAAATGTTGGAGACATTTTTGGTTGTTAAAGCTTGCAGATTGTGGGGGCTGGAGAGATAGCTCAGTGGTTAAGAGCACTGACTTCTTTTCCAGAGGTCCTGAGTTCAGTTCCTAGCAACCACATGTAATGGGATCCACCTGTAATGGGATCCAATGCCCTTTTCTGGTGTGTCTAAGAGAGCGACAGTGTACTCATATACATAAATAAATATTTTTAAAAAAAACCCTTGAAAATTGTTAATAGCTTGTAGTAATAGATAAATGGCAGTTGTGTTCAATACCTTACCATGCACATCTCCTTAAGTATAGAAGTTATATTCCCAACATGTTTTTAGTGCAAGGTTGTAAATCCCTAGACTAGATCCTATAAATTATTAAGGATTGACAGTGCTGTGTCTTTGTATTAACTATTTTTACTTTATTAATTGAAATATCTGGAGAGAGATCCTCATCTTAAAGGGACAGATTGTATTAGGAAGGATTTACAGTTCCAGAATAGTTGGCTTAAATGTTTTTATGTTTCTGTCTGGAAGAGGGATTATCTTCACTGATACCCGTTGTCCTGTTTCTGGCTCTCAAATGATTCATTCCTGATCTTGTTATGATTCATGCTTTTGTTTTTTTCTGTTGTGACAAGATGGTGAGGCTTGTCTTGTGCATTTCCAGTTTGAGACTCAGTTGGTTTTCCAAGGAGATGTAGTTCCTTTTTATGAGAAGTTGCATTTATAGGTCACAATGTTAAATATAGGGGTAGTGCTGCTATTGAATTCTTACTAGTTTAAAAGACTATAGTGGATTTAGATGGAAGACCACATTTATAGGGACAGTAAAA
Source organism: Apodemus sylvaticus (assembly GCF_947179515.1). NCBI lineage: Eukaryota > Metazoa > Chordata > Mammalia > Rodentia > Muridae > Apodemus > Apodemus sylvaticus. The sequence goes on along the minus strand of NC_067484.1, from coordinate 63,457,888 downwards.
CTTCGTGCTACTTTGTGCCATGAGGCTTACACTGCCATTCTTTTGAACTACATCGTCTCACATCTTTGAATTTCTGCTTTTTCTGTGAAAATGACTGTTCCTCAGTGATTATTATTTGCATTTCTTACACAGGTCCCAGTGTCAGCACTAACACTACCTTTAATACAATTCTAAGGCTGTTTAAACTGTTCTCTAGTTATTTTTATGTGTAGGGAATATCACTAAGGGTTGTAATAAAAAATGTGTTTTAAAGACCCTAGGTATAGTTTTCTGTGAATGTATTTCACTGATTTGATAAACTTTTTTAAATTAAATTGATTATGTAAAACGTGTCTGAAATAGTCTGTATTTAATAATACACAGGCTCCTCCTAAGTTTGATTTCTCTGTGGTCATGAAAACCTGTTAAGCAGCTTCACCCCTTATTCTGTTCGGGGTTTCATGTTTCACATATGGACCTGTCCAGAGTAGCTTCATGTTCCTTTAGACTGTGTGTGTGTAATTATTGCTTTTTTCTTTTTCCTGTTCTGGACCAGTTGTAATTTGTATGTCTAGACATTTGGATCTAATCTTCCCTCTAAGCCCTTAATTGTATTTCTTATGAATTTTTTTAAAGATTTTATTTATTCATTTAATGTATGTCTACACTGTAGCTGTTTTTAGACACACTAGAAGAGAGTATTGGATCCCATTACAGATGATTGTGAGTCTCCATGTGATTGCTGGGAATTGAAGTCAGGACCTCTGGAAGGACAGTCAGTGCTCTTAACCTCTGAGCCTTCTTAATGACCTTTATCTTTAGGTTTTTCTTCATCATTGGTCTTTTAAGTTATATAGTGAATTTTTTTTTTTCTTAAGGAGGGGGTATGGGTTGAAAGTGGAGGAGGGCTAAAGATGTCTTCCCAATCTGATATCCTAAGCAGGGCAATAAAAAACAAAGCAACGAGCGAGAAGTATAAGCCTCTGGGCCTGTGGCTTCCCACCACCATCACAGTTTGTTCAGAGTCTCCCTTAAATCAGTGGTTCTCAGCCTGTGGGCTATGACCACTTGGGGTTGCATATCAGATATCCTGTGTATCAGAAATTTACATTATGATTCATAACAGTAGCAAAATTACAGATATGAAATAGTAACAAAAATAATGTTATGGTTAGAGGTCACCTTAACGTAAGGAACTGTATTAAAGGGTCACAGCATTAGGAAGTCTTGGAATCTCTGCCTTAAGTGGATTGTCACTACAGGCCACTAATGTCTGTCTATCTCACCTACTTACTCCCAGTCCCAGCTTTTTGGGCCACTCAAAACATATATCTTACATACCACCTTTCTGGCCTCCCTGTTGCTAAAGTATCATTAATGAACATATTAATTTCATCCCGAATATCAGCTTAGAAAGTCTTATGATGAAACTGTATGAACTGTCTATGGTTTTACACTTTGATCCTTTAAAGGGCTTTTATTGTTTAATTTATTTAGGTTACACCTCTCAACTGTTCTTTTAAAATTTGGTATATGTTTTAGTTATTCTGCCTGGTCCCATACCTTTGTTTTGAGGTTCCCTTTAACATAGATAGGCTGATATTTACCCACTTGGCTCTTACACTCTTCTGGCTCTAAGCCTGGATGGTAGCAGGCTCTAGTTTGCTGCCAGAGTGCCTGTTTTAAGCTTTGGTGTATCCATCGAACTCTATTTTACAAGCAGGATCCAATACTCCTATAAATAGTCAGCATTACCTTAGCTTGAGGCCAACATTTCTCAAGCTGACTGCCCTGCTCTGCTATGTTCCCTGTGCTGGTGTGGTACCCAAAGTTGAAGTAGGTCAGAGGGGCACTTCTGCTTCTTGGTTTGAAATTGAGAGTGGGGGGGGGGGCAAGGCTGCCATGTTTCATGACTATATGTAACAAGCAGTCCAGAAAGTTATTAGAAAACAATTCATTTAAAAAGAGCATATATAATAAAGTGTGTAAGAAGTTTAAAATTACAGAATTTGACCTATAGCAAACCTGTTTAGAACATATAACAGACTTTCCTAGACCTTCTACTCTCTTGGATTTGGTGTATCTTCTGAGTGTGCGAGGAATAATATTATTTAATATATTTAAAAATATATATTTCTATGTTTTTTAACTTAATTTGTCTCAGATACAATCAGTTTTAGAATATCTAAGTCTTTTGTCATAGAGTACTTATTGTATTACAATGCATAATTTTTCTACAGGGGGATTGGTTAGGTTGCTTTTTTCTTTCTTTCCTTCCCTCCGTCCCTCTCCTTCCTTTCCTTCTCTGTGTGTTTGACAGTTTGTGTTTTGTTCCTTTTTTTTTTTTTTTTTTTTTTCCCATTTGTCCCTGGCATATAAAAGTTACTATTTGGTTTGATTGTGAACATACTCAACTGTTTTTGTTGTGTTTATTCCTAGATGTGAAAAAGCTTGAGTCAAATGGTAATAGCTATTTAAAATTTTGGTAACTAGAGTTTGGAGGACTTTAAGGATTCTGCCAGTTTTCTCGGAGCTCATGAGCTGTTTAATAATTTGACAATGGAATGTTTATGTATTTACTTTTACTTTTGTTTTTTAGACAAGGCACCCTCCTGTGTAGCTCAGGTTGGCCTCAGCCTCAAGTTCTTTCTGTCTTAGTGTCTTGGGAGCTAGGATTGTAGCCACTGTCACTGCGGCTATCTGGGATACTGTACTCTTCTCAGAGTGCTGATGAAGTTGAACTGCTCTCATATTTACTAGCTATATTCCTTTATACAGTGTTTGCTAATTTTGGGGGTGGGTGCTTGGTTTTAAAAAGTAATGTATTTTTTGTTTATTTTATTTAACCCTTTTTCTTTTACATCTGTCCAGTTTATCTAAATCTGTTTTATTCTGGTATCTTGTATAAATTCTATACTTAGGATTAGTGGAGTATCTAGTGGTAGACTTCTTGCTGAGCAGTATGTGAGGATCTGGGTCATATCCCTAGCACCATAGAACTAATATTTTGTTTATTTGATTTGATTTTAAAGTGGGTGTTTTGCCTGCATGTATGACTGCACCATGTGCCTGCCTAGTGTCTGGAGGCCAGAAGAGCGCATTCTGATCTCTTGGATTTAGAGTTACAGACAATTGTGATTTCACTATGTGGTTGCTGGAAATTGAACTTGGGTCACCTAGAAGAACAGTTTTAACAGCTGACCTCCAGCCCCAGAATTAATATTTTGATGAAGTCAAGTTAATTTATCTTTTTTATTTCTAGTAAGGTCAAGTTAGAAGCCCTGTATTCTTAATCTCTAGGAACCATCGAGCTTTTGGTTCTGAGTTTTGGAAATTCTCATGCTCATTTTTAAGGTCACAGACTTACTGTAACTTTTCCATTTATTATTAGAATTTAGCTTATTTTAATAGTCCTATCCTATTGTGGGCGAAGATGACTGCCTTTGTTTTCCATGATTTATTAGTATTAGTCTATGGCGTTTTGTTTTTTCAAGTCTGGCTGACCTTGAACTTGTTATATAGCTGAGCAAGACTTAAGTTCCTTCCTGATCTTCCACTTCCCAAGTATTCCACCCTTACTCCTGCTCCTGTGGGTTTAACTTATAAAGACTTTGTAGATAAAGGAAAAGCATCTTTACCAGACTTGATGACTTGGGTTGGATCCCTGGAATCTACATGGTAGAAGGAGAGAGCTGACTCCCAGAAGGTGTTCTTTGACCTTACATGTAAAACACCCCCCCCCCCCAAATACATTTAAACAGAAATGTAATAGAAAAGCTTTTTGAATTTCTTTTTTTTTAAATTTACCAAAAGTTGCATAGAGCCTTTCTGTTTTCTTTTTGTTTCTATTTTTTTTTATTCTCAGTACTTTGTTATGACAAGTTTTAATTTTGCAAATATGTCAAGAATTCTTCAATATTGAATTTATACAGTGTGTGCATAATGACCATTGAGTTTATGTAGTTCTGTGTTGATTTTATACAACATGTGCTTAGTGACCATCAAGAGTCTATAGTTTTACATTGAGTATATGTGTGCAAGTGACCCCTGAGAGTGTCTAGTTCTCTGCTGAGGACATGGAGTATGTGTCCCCCGAGGATCTCTAGTTCTTACGTCACCATGTTTGCTTTAACCCGCTGTCTGTAAGCCCACTGATCTTTATTTAAACTTGGGAAGTTACAGTACACCTCACTCTTTGTTTTTTGTTTGTTTGTTTTTTGGTTTTTTGTTTGTTTGTTTGTTTTTCGAGACAGGGTTTCTCTGTGTAGCCCTGGCTGTCCTGGAACTCACTCTGTAGACCAGGCTGGCCTCGAATTCAGAAATCCACCTGCCTCTGCCTCCCAAGTACTGGGACTAAAGGTGTGCGCTACCACCACCCGGTTTGATTATCATTTCTTAGGACTATAGAAGAATTTCTTGTGTTTTTTTTGGTTAATTCTGAGGTTCTCTGACAGCTTCTCTGTGAATATGTGTGGTGAATATGTGTGGTTCCTGTCTTGACCCTAGAGAAGAGCATAAGAGAAGCTTTGTGTGATGTTACTTGCATATAATCTTAGTACATTAGAGGCTGAAGCAGGAGTTCCCGAGTTTGAGAACAGCCTGAGCTACATAGAAAGAAATCTGGAGAGAATAACATTATCATCTTTCCTGATTCATGAGGATGATTTATGAAAAGATTGCCAATTTAGGCCTTTAATATCAGAACAGTGTTCACTGTAGAGTTGGACATGATTTGCTGGACATACTCCTAGATGTTATGATACTGTTTACTCCTGCACATGTGCCATAGCATGCATTTGGAAGTCTCCCAGGGTCCTCTAGGATTCCTTGAAACTGTCATCTACAAATAAAACTGCTTTTCTTCTGTGTTTCATTAAGTTTCCTCTGTTATTGATTCTCTCATAGGGCGACCTTGCCTTGTTCCTGTACCAGTTCTCAGTCCTTTTTTTGAAATAGATAGGGTCTGGCTGTCCTAGAAACTCCTGAACATCAGCATGGCCTCAAACTCACAAGAGCTCTGCTGTCCTGCTCCTTAGCACTGGGATTAAAGGTGTACATCAACACTCTTTTCCCTCCTCTCCCTTCCCCTTCCCTTCCCTGTACATGAAAGGGGGAGCCTAGCCTGAGGCAGGGGCATCAGGGAGATCCCAGAGTGGACAGGACCCTGAGCTAGGAGGAGGAGAAGGGAGAAGAGAGGCGAGCCAAAGCAAGAGGCCAGGAGGGTTACAGGTAGTTGGCAAAGCTGGAAAAGTGAGCACCCCAGCTCCAGGGAGAACCTGGTGGCCAGGTCTGCTTTGATATGTTGCACCTTCTCCATTTGTCCCAGGGTTTGAGATTTAACATCCTGAGTGCTGGGATTAAATGTGTGTACTAGCACATCCAACTCTATTTTTATGTTTACTATTCAAAGTGTTTCTTAGAAGCAGCTTATAGTGTAATGTTTTTATTTACTCTGTCAGTTTTTGGTTTTATTGGTATGTTCTTCAACCTTAATAGTTTCAGCCTATTAATAGTTAATGTAAGTTTTAATAATGTTGGATTTGGAATATAATTACTTTTTGTCTTTGCTAGCCTTTTCCTCTATTCTATCATAATTTCGGTTTATTTAATTTCTTTAACATTCTGCTTAATTTATTGGCTTTTTTGAGGACATCTCTTATCATCAGTTGTTACTTCTGGAATGATCATATCCATACCCAATCTCCATTTTGTTTTATATGAATGAATGTATTATTGTATGTATAGAGCTGCTGCTGGGCAGGCCCCTTTAAGCCTGTGCTGTGCACACTGACTTATCTTACAGTTATCTTACACATCAGTGCTACATGCATTAACATGCCAATAGACAGGTGGAATTTCAAAGAACCTAAGAAGAAAAATTCTTTTATATTTACTGTTTGTCGTGTTTTATTTATTGTTAAAGATGCGGGTTTTATTGAGTTATTTCAGCATGGAGAACATTCTTCCTAGACTTGTCTTCTGGATTGGAACCTCTTAGCTTCTCTTCATCTAAAAATACTTTCTCCCCTTTTGGTTCTGCAGGATGTGAAGTTCAGGTTCTGATTGGCAATTCTTTTTTTCCAGAACTTTAAAGATGTTTCTCTGTGTTTTACCCTGTGGGGTTCTTACTAAGGAATAAAGTTGCCTCATATAAGTTTTGCCATTCCCCTCCCTAATCCCTAGTTGCTGTTAGGATATTTTACCCATTATGTTTTATTCATGGTTGCTCTTTTTGTGTCTAGGCCTGGTTTTCTTGGAGTTATTTTTTATGGGGTTTACTGGGCTATGCTCAGCAAACTGAGAAATATATCTTCCTATTATGCCTTTGGAAGTATTTATTTTATAGGTATGAGTGTTTACCTATCTGTATGTCTATGTACCATATGCTCAGGGAGGCAAGAAGAAAGCATTGGATTAGCTGACAAAGCAGTTAGAGCTTTGAGCTGTCGTGTGGGTACTGGGCATTGAACCAGGCACCTCTGCAGCACTCCATGTTCTTAATTGTAGAGCCATCTAAGTTTGTGAAGTTTAGGTTGTTTCTATTTCTATTCTGGAAACTGCTATCCTTTGAGTACTTTCAGGTGTGTGTGTGTGTGTGTGTGTGTGTGTGGGTGGAGAGGGGAGAGACAGAGGAGAGAGAGGTGGTATCTCATGAAACTTAGTTTTTGGTTTGGATTTGATTATTTAAACATAGGATCCTTTGCTCATTTCATTATCTAGGTTACTTTGAGCTTGACAGTGTTGATTAATTTCTAATTGTCTGGACATAGAGACCTGCTTTCCTTGGACTTTGTCTGCTGTACTTTTATATATTTAACATTAAACTTAAAAGTTTAATATACTTGTTTTTTTGTTATACCTTTAGTTTTCTAATTTTAAAAGTAGGACTAGTGGGCTGCCTCAGTTTATGGAGTTCTAGTGTAGTCCTTTATATTTTACATATTCTATAATTAGATCAGGTTTGCATTTGATATGTAATTAAGAACTAGCAAGAACAAAGTAGGTACTACGGTTTGCTTTTTAAATTACAGAGTTATTAATAGTGTTTTTGTTGCCTTTGAAATAGCTTAAAATTTAGTGCTGTATCAGATTGGTTGTACGGAATTCAGTTCCTAGGCATTTTAAACTCCATCTACAAGTGATGAATATGCCTATCTGTAGTCATGCTTCTCTTTTGTTCTGAAAGCTGTTATGAAAACCATTATTAATTAGGACCTATTATTTTCTTACTGTTTGCCTATCCTTTTGCCCTTTTAGACTTAACATTAAAGACTTAGCTATCAAAGTTTTTTGTAACACAGGAAAATGGTATTTTATATTATTTTTAGGTGTGTTGTTTGGACTGGCGATGAGAGGGTCTTCTTTTACAATCCCACCACTCGCCTTTCTATGTGGGACCGACCTGATGATCTGATTGGAAGGGCAGATGTTGACAAAATTATTCAAGAGCCCCCTCATAAAAAAGGATTGGAAGACATGAAGAAGCTAAGTAAGTTTCAAATTAGGAATTCATCCTCTGGATTTAATCCTCTTTCACTAAATGATTGATAGTATAAAGGACATTTGAAATATTTAATCTTAAAAAATTAAATAGACTGCTATTCTAGTTTGGATACAATAAAAATGTAAAGAATTTGGATAATGGTTTATTTTGTAAAACATTTTTAACTTTGTTGCTACTATTTTCAGTTAGTCTGAGATGCTGGAGCTGTTGCTGTTGGCAGAATGCTTATCAATGCTACTGAATCCCTTAGCAAGCCTTCAGCCTTCCTTTGTACTAGTGATACAGTTTGCAATAATCAAACTATACAGAATATTTTTATATTTTCTAAAGTTTCAAAGTCTATAAAATGCAAAATTTTATAAAACTATAAAAAGTTAATTCTGTAGGCTGTGGTAGCAAACACTTGTAATCTCAGCACTTGGGAGATAGAGGAAGGTTGATCTCTGAATCCAGTCTAGTCTGGTCTTCATAATGAGTTCTAGACCAGCAAGGCTATATATACATAGTAAGACCCTTGTCAACCAGAAAAACAAAAATCCATTGAACTAGATAATAACTTTCTTCTTGAATATAGAAATCCTTAACCTCTAAGACATTTTAAAATCTACTGCTTTTTCTGATAATATTTCAGAATATTGGGGTACAAACACTTGCGTATACTTTTTTGTTGTATAATTTTTGATGGCAATTTTACTCAGTTTTTATTATGTTTATTCAGTTTTTTTATTTAGTTTTTAAAATGGAACTCATATAATACAAAAATATGGTAAATAAATCTTTTTTTTTTGGATTTGGTTTTTGTTTGTTTGTTTGGTTGGTTGGTTTTTTTCTCAAGACAGGGTTTCTCTGTGTAGTGCTGGCTGTCCTGGAACTCACTCTGTAGACCAGGCTGTCCTGGAATTCAGAAATCTGCCTGCCTTTGCCTCCCAGAGTGCTGGGATTAACAGGTGTGCACCACCACCGCCCGGCTCATATAACATTTCTAATGTAACAAATCTTAATATAGTCTTTAAAGTGACTAAAAAGCACAAAAGCGTTTGTGCTTTTGAGTGCTTTGTAGATCAGGATACTTTGCAGCCTGTTTGGTGCTCTGGCATCGTTTTTTTTCCCAACTTCAGTAATATTTGCTATATATGAATGATGATGATGATGATACAGATGATATCAGAGTAAACAGTGCCAAGAAAGCATGAGATTTGCTTTTGGCCTTTTTTTGAACATTTTCTTTATATTTGAGAAAAATTTGTTACATAAGCATTCATTCTAAAAAGTGTTCTATGAGTTATGAATTGGGAGTTTCTTATTTGTAAAATTAAAACTAGGAAGTTTTCCATTTTATAGATAAGATCTGGGCAGGAAACATGAAACCAAATTGATACTACATTTTGAATGGATGATAAATAAAAATATTGAATTGTCATACTTAGTGTTTGATTAAAGAGTAACTGGTAGATATTTTGTTTAAACTACATTTTTTAAAAAGCTTGTGAATATGTGCATTTGCTGTTGATAACAGTGTTTGAATTGTCTTTGCTAGGGCACCCGGCTCCAACAATGCTGTCCATCCAAAAGTGGCAGTTCTCGATGAGTGCAAGTGAGTGACATGACTGTCAATGGCAGCCTTTCGTGCGTTGATGTGAATGCCCCAGCAGTGGTTAGCCAAAGAATCAGTGGCTGGGAATCCACTATGCCTGCATATGTTCTATTCAGTGTTTTAATGAATTTTTATCTTACAGTTAAAGAAGAACAAGAATTAATGGAAGAAATGAACGAAGATGAGCCTATTAAAGCAAAAAAGCGGAAGTAAGTAATACATAGTTTGTGCATTTCCAGGTAGATTTATAGTATAGAGTTGATGAAGTTATCAGTTTGTGATTGGAAGTTAATGTGTAGTATCTGTCTGATTAAGAAACAGTCATAATTGCTTTCTTGGACCTGATATTAATTAGCTTTGTTTTATAATGTAGAGATGGTGTTCTTTTTGTTATTAAAGTTTGGAATACTTGGTCATACAGATATTATGAAACTACTTGAAATTTAGGTATTAATTGATAAATTTTCTATAGACTTTAATAGGTCTAGAGGTTATTAAAAAATAAAATTTTTCTTATATCAACCTACAAAAACTCCGTTCAAGGGATGTCATTAAAATGGGCACCTTTTCCATATATGTGTTTATCTTATGACTTGCTTGTTCCTAGAGACAGGTCATTACTCTCTGGTGAGGACTGAGCTCACTAGTTAGAAAATACTGAGAGACACTGGAAGAGGTTAGGAGCATCAGTGTGGGCAAGATGTGATGTCACTTTTATAGGGTGGAGTAAGGTTGGCGTCAAGGGAGTATGTGAATGGGATTATCGTTTTCTAGCAAGTAAGAAAGTTTAAGAGGATTATTAGGGACTGGTTGATAATCGTCCTGATTGAAAGAGGACAGACTGTAGCCTGATGGTGCTAAGAAGATGAGTAGAACAACTCTAGTAAAGAGAGATTTCTTTTAAATACCTGTTTGTTTATTGGCAACAATGTTAAATTAAGATCTTATTAAAGAGAGTTACCATCATCCCGCAACTGAGGCAGCTGCTCTCATTTGCATAGTTGACATTTTTATTCCTTAATCAAATGTATTTTCCCTACTTGTGGTTATTTACTTTTTTGTTTTTAAAAATTGTAGACTAAGACATTTGTCTTAATGATTAATTGTAAATGACTGTATTCATTCTGTTTATGTACCATAATTTTAGCTATTTGTGATGTTAAACGTTTAGGTTGTTTTTAATTGTTTGTTCTTATAGACATCTCTGTAAGGTTTTTAACTGCTTTTATCAGGAGAATGTCAAAGAAGTCCTTTATGTGGATTGCCCGAGCTTCTCTATTTAGGTACAAAGCTACAAGCCTGGTTTTCCTGGCTTAAGTTTTTCTTTTATTTATTTTATTGAGATAGATAGTGATAGTTTGTATTGTGACATTTAGTATGATTCTATAAAGGTTGTTTATTATATTTCATAGCTGCCTTTGCTCTCCTCCAACTATTTAGGTACTTCTGTAAAGAAAGAGAGTATACTGCTTGGAAAATTGCTTTACCTGTTTATTTTGTGCATGTCTTAGGTCACAGACCATCTTACTAAGTTCTTGCAGGTCATGGGTTGTGTATTCTATTTCTTTTGAGCCTTCCCCAGTTGCTAGTTACTGCTCGTTCTTAATTAGGCTGCGCTCCATTTGTAGCTCCTGGGTTACCTATATAGCATGGTTTTGACCTTCCAGTAACTTCTGTTGGGAATATAAACCAATTTTATTAGTTTTATGCTGTTGATCATGCTTAAGAAGGAAGATTTGTTCAAATACATTTGAGTACATTGGGTATATTTCTTGGCTTAGTTATACAAATATAGGCCTTCTTTTAATAGTATCTATGTTTTGAGAGATAGCAAGATTTCCTGTGTACATCTCCTTGTGCACACACAAGCAGTAGGTTTGCCCTTAGCCCTGAAGTGTAGTTTTGGATAAAGAAGACGACTAAGTCATCACTAGCCATCCTAGTTCCTAGTACTCCCTCCTAGCCACTCTCGTGCCCATGGTCTCTAAGACCCGCCCACCAACTTAAATCAGCTGGTCACCAGAAAGTGAGCAAGAATGTCCCGTAGGTAAGGTGTTTATCTCACATGCTATATATATATACTTGGCCACAATGCTTTTTTCAAGTTATTTAATTTATTCTTAAAATAAATATTTGAAATCACTAAGACCTTTTCATAATTTTTAATGTATCTTAAAACATTTTCCGAATTGATAAAATATTTTTGGAAATGCTAATTTTTTAAATATTATTTCAAGAACTGAAAATATATTCTGTTCTATTTGATTCTAACAGTTTTGTAAACAAGCCAGAAAAGCTTTTTCTTTTCTGCTAAAAGTTTCTTTAGCAACTGGAGTGTGTGTGTGTGTGTGTGTGTGTGTGTGTGTGTGTGAGAGAGAGAGAGAGAGAGAGAGAGACAGACAGACAGACAGACAGACAGACAGAGAGTGCACATTAATGATATATATAATTTTCTTAACTAATGTAGCCATTGTAACATTAGAAATGCATTGTAATTATTATTAGAATGAAAGTTGTACTGTATAATTTATTTGAAATCCTCAGGATGGTTTGTTATGTCAAAAATATGCTGCTTCTAGTTCCTTGAAAATTCCACTGATTTTAAGAACTTGGTAAGTTTTGTATTTGCTTACTAATATTGCCTTATGGTTTATTTTTTATAGGAGAGATGATAATAAAGACATTGATTCAGAGAAAGAAGCTGCGATGGAAGCTGAAATCAAAGCTGCCCGCGAAAGGGCCATTGTCCCTCTGGAGGCTCGAATGAAGCAGTTCAAGGACATGCTGCTAGAGAGAGGGGTCAGAAAACAATCTTTGGGGGAGATATTTCTGTTTTATATAAGTAATATAAATATGTCTTGCTAAAAGGTCAAATCTAAGGTTAGTGCTCATTAAATGGGGTGGGAAGGATAAGGGAACCTGTTAAATTACTGTACACTTTTTGAAGTAGCCTTTTATTTGGCTTATCATATCACATTTAACTAAGTGACATTTTACTGTCTTTTAAAGTATAACTAGCATTTAACATTTGTTGGGTCATATAATTTTGGTAACACATATAAGTATTAACATTACAGAATTGCGGACTACTTCGGATAGGTAAGGTATATATGATTCTTCCAATATCTTCAGAACAACTTTTGGTGAAATAACTGATACTTACGATATTAGAAGCTTAACTGAGAAAGAAACTTTTTGGTTGTATTCACAAATGTATTTGAATAAGTAAACTGTTGCATTTTAAAATCACAATATTGCTCATAAGATTGCAGTTAGTATGTGAAATCAAAATGCAAATCTTCAAGGCTTTTTCTGATGTACTAAGTTTAAAATGTCACACAGTAGTGGTTATTTTTAATGAGCAACGAAGTGTGTGTTATTTCTTTATAACAAAGAAATGGTCAGAGCCAATTAATGTGGAAATTTGCTGTTGCTAGCCTCCCACTGCTTTTAATTTATTAGTGATGGAAACTTCACTATGGTTTTAATGTCTCCTTTACAAACAGATGCCCTGTAGATTTCAAGCAAAATTATGACCTTTCTTTAGTCGAGTATCTTAATGATGAGGCAATGCTTTCTTTTTATTTTAAAGGTGTCTGCTTTTTCCACATGGGAGAAGGAGTTGCACAAGATAGTATTTGACCCTCGGTACTTGCTTCTCAATCCTAAAGAAAGAAAACAGGTAAACGCTATAACAGTGAAAATTTACCATTTTGAAATATAGTGTTTAAATATTGAGACAGAAACTCCCAGGCTGCTAACCTGTCGGTCCTTCTGTACTCTTCGCACACTCTCCACACTCAGCCACTATTGGGTTGTTTGTTTTGTTTTGCTTTTACTGTACTTTGGTGTGAGGATATCAGATCCTCTAGAACTGGAGTTAGACATGGAGCTGCCATGTGGGTATTGATAACTGGAATTGAACTCAGGTCTTCTAGAAGAACTGATACTTTCTTTTCTTTTCTTTTTTTTTTATTCGATATATTTATTTACATTTCAAATGATTTCCCCTTTCCTGGATCCTCCCCCTCCCTGAAAGTCCCATAAGCCCTCTTCCCTCACCCTGTTCCCCAATCAACCCCTTCCTGCTTCCACTTTATTTCATAACAATACTTACACAACATACTTTCGCATTTTAGTGCTTAGTTAGTGGTTCAGTGTGAAGCTTTCCCACTTCAGAAACCAGATTATTTTTGTTATTTTTATAAGAACATGTCCTCGTGCTTCATAGTTAATGAAGTTCTGTGGTGGATTTAAAAGTTATTTCTAATGAATTTATCAATTTGTGCTAATGGTGAAAATTTACAGTAGAAAATAGCAAAATCCAGTTTTTTTTTGTTTTCTTTTGTTTTGTTTTGTTTTGAGACAGGGTTTCTCTATATAGCCCTAGCTTTCCTGGAACTCACTCTGTAGACCAGGCTGGCCTCAAACTCAGAAATCTGCCTGCCTCTGCCTCCCAGAGTGCTGGGATTAGAGGCGTGCACCACCACTGCCGGGCCAAAATACAGTTTTTATAAAAACGAAAAGCAACCACTGTTTATTGGCTTTTAAACCAGTGTGCTATCTTGTCTGCATGTAAGTGTATAAATACTGTGAGGTGTAGTACTTGGCATTGTATCTCATGCATGCCAACAACTAACTGTTTGTTAAAATCCTTGTTCCATAATTATAGAGAAATGGGGTCTCTTCAAGGTTTCTGCTGAACTAGAGTTGCATGAAGTAGTCACCTTGTTGCTAGCTGTCATTCCCTTGATATTTGGCATAGTGTCACCTCATGGCAATTGCTTCTTGCTCTAAAGCATTGTAGACTTGTAGTTTAGGTAATAATTAAATTCTCTGAACCATATGCACAGTGGCTTCTGTAAAATGGTGAGTATTCGAGTCATGCCATCATAGTACACTTGAACTGTGAAGTTTCTTTTGGTAGCAGTGCTATTCATTTTGATTATTTATAGTGTAACAATTGGAGTAATTCTCAGCAACCCTATCATTTTGCATGCAGACCTACTTATGAACTTAATGGAGAGAAAATATTTGCAGTGTCTGTGCTTTGATACTTATAGTAGAACAACATGGCTTTCCAAATACATTCGCCTGTTCATTTTAAGCTTTGTAGCTGTTTTGTTTTGAATTGAATACTTTCTTTAAATTGTTCAAATGTGATTATCTCATTTTGTCATATAATGGCCCAGTCAAAGTCTGTGAATCAGCCTTGGTTTTGTTTGATTTGTTAGAGTCTAAAACATGAACTGGCCATGAACTGGATGTTCCAACTTCCAGTTAAGAGAAATCAGATTAAGTTGCTGTTCTTAAACTTGTCTAGTATATCCCATTTCAATTAAGAGAAAACAGATTCTTGACATTGAATGTTTTACACATAGTCATTTCTATATCCCTCTTAAAGTTCTCTTTAGCTACACCAATAGCCTTTAAATAAGTGACTTATTATATTATTATAAAGGCACATTTGGTGCTTGTTATTTCCTTCACCTGGCCAGTGTTTACTTTCTTTGCTTTTCGGTATGGGTTTTGAATAGCACTGATAGGTCTCATCTGAAATGAATAGTTTGGGGCTGGCAAGGTGGGTCGGCATACCTGACTTGAGGTTTTTTTCTCAAGACACATGATGGAAGAAGAAGAAAACCAGTCCCTGCAGTCCATGCATGTACTGTGTCATATATGCACACACACATTCTTTAAATACAGAAACATACATACACACACACACACACACACAAAATAAGTATAAATAAAATGATAGTGTTTATCATGTTATTTACCTTTCCTGCAGCAGTTTTGTTCTGTGGTGTCCGGATCATTCCCTATTATAAAAGTTCTGGAAGACTTAACATTTTAGCTTAACATTTTACGATGCATTCTTATGTTGTTAGAAATTTCTGAGTGAAACCTAAGAACTGTACTTTGAACTCTTCAACTTCCAGAACATTGCCAGTTGCTAGAAATTGAGCTTCTTAGAGTTGCAGCACAACAGAGAGAATACTGTTTCAGAAAGAGCCCCTGTGTAGAGATTATATCTTCTAAAGAAATTATCTTTAAACTCTAGTGTTGGGGCTGGAGAGATGGCTCAGCAGATAAGAGCACCGGGAGCTCTTCCAGAAGACCTGGGTTCAATTCCCAGTACCCACATAGCAGCTCAACATCTGTTTGTAACATCAGTTCCAGGGAATTTGGCACCCTCACAGAGAGATGCATGCAGGCAAAAAACATCAATGCACATAAAAATAAATCAACCTTTAAAATTAAAACAAACTAGTGTACGTTCTGAGAGGAAAGAGAAATTGGTATTTGACATTCAAGTATAAATATACATCTTTAGGACTTGGTTTTATTTTATTTTTATTTAGAAGTTAAGAAAGCAAATAGATGATTATTAAACATTTGCACATATAATTTCCTATCTCAGTTTTTTTTTAAAGACTTATTTATACACTGTAGCTATCTTCAGGCACGCCAGAAAAGGGCATCAGATCTCATTACAGATGGTTGTGAGCCACCATGTGGTTGCTGGGAATTGAACTCAGGACCTCTGGAAGAGCAGACGGTGCTCTTAACCACTGATTACTAAAAAACCAATTTGTTTAATGTCTTAACCTAAAATTACATCCTTTGTTTCTAACCAAATGCTTTAGCTTATAACTTGTCTCCTTTAATATTGTTTTGGATAAAAGGTAGCCTAAAGGGACAAAATTTTTATTATATGTCATGACAGTAGTGTTATAAATAGAAATATGTTGTAAAATAGTATTTTCACCAAACAGTTTGTGTGTAGGATTTTTGGCTCTGGTCCAGACAATTACTGATATTTTAATGGGTTGTCTCTTATTTTAATGTGTTATTTGGAGCTTTAGAAGATAGACAGTGTTACTGTCACAGCACCAGCATGAATGTTTAAGATTATGCATTTAGACCATGTTGATTTGACACTTAGTCTCATGTTTCAGTAAACACGTCTGTTTTGTATGTAAAGTGTGTGTGCAGGTGGACATAAGAGGCTGGCACTGGGTGTCTTCCTCACTGTCCACCTTAGTTTTGGACAGAGTCTGTCATTGACGCTGGAGTTGACTGATTTGGCTGACTGGCTGAGCAGCAGGGTTTGTGGATTCCTTGGTCTCCCTGTTCCTCCCCCACTGCTGAGGTACAGATGCCCACCATTGTGCCTGGCTTTTCTGTGGTTGCTGGGAATCTGAACTTAGGTACTAGTTTATTGATGGAGCCAACTCTTCAGCCCCAGAAACTTAACCTTATGAAGAAAAGGATACATATAAAAAAGCAAAATGATGAGTGACTATAAGATGAATGTGTATACATGTAAGTTACCAAGTTTAAGAAATATTGCTAGCCTCGCAGAACCTAGGTAGGCCTACGTGGTAATAGTCCCTAAATGTATTTTTTCTTATGTGTATAAAAGGAACTTAACTAGGAGTTGCTTTTAAAATTCATCTACTCTTACTGTAGCTTTTGCATTCATGAATTGAAATTGAAAGAAAGTGGTTGCTTAAAATAGGAAACATTTAGCCAAGTATATTGGAGAGTGTGACAGGAGTAAGGAGAGATTTCTCATTAACGGAAATTCAGTAATCATATCAGTAATTCATAGCATTGCTCTGAACTACCTCAAAGAAAGACATGTTTAATTCTTTCTAGTACCTTGAAAGAAAAATGTGATAGAAACTGGTCTCTGGTGTGTGTGTGTGTGTGTGTGTGTGTGTGTGTGTGTGTGTGTGTGTAATCCTGAAACTCAAGAGGCAAAGCACCAGAAAGCGGCTTGACACTGTGTAGGCTATCATGATTGGAGACCTATGCAGAGATGCACAGTCACCCAGGAAGATAAGCCTCTGGGAGTCCTTGTGAGGGATTGATTAGAGTAGCCTAATTGAGATTACTGAGTCCTAGAACTGCTTCAAATCATGGTATATGAGGTATTTGTTTTGCCCCTTTTAACAGGGATCAGAAAACTTCTTACGGGTCAGATGATATGTGGGGTTTTGTGTCCACATGCTGTCAGTTGCATCTGGATCGCTATTTTAGTGTAGATGCTCTATAGACAGTAAGTCAGACAATGGGTATGACTGTTCAAATAAAACTTTACAGAGATTTTATAGACCAGACATTTACATTTCAGTTAACTCATCATCTTAGCTGTACAGTACTGAGTAGAGGAACATAATGTAGCATAGATTTAAATATCAAAGGAGAATTAAATTACAGGTTCTGTGTTACTGACTTTTCTGAAATGAATTCAAGAGGACTGTGGCTTAGCTCTTTTGTTTCTAAATTTGAAATCTTTGTTATATTAATTGGAGAAAAATCACAAACTCCCGGGCTTTTTCCATGTTTTTCTTTTCTGTTTTGTCCTGGAAGGCTAAGCAGAGAGCTGTGTGCTTGGGTACTGTGCTGAGGCTTTCCAGTGAGGCTTGCTGAGATAGTCTACTACTGCTAGTTACTGAGTATACCGGTCCTATTACAGTTTACACATGGAGATGTCATTTTGAAATTTTCTATTAAAAAGATGGAGTTATCAAATTGCCTTTTTTTTTTTTTTTTTTTTTTAAAAATAGGTATTTGATCAGTATGTCAAGACCAGAGCAGAGGAAGAACGCAGGGAAAAGAAAAACAAAATAATGCAAGCCAAGGAAGATTTCAAAAAAATGATGGAAGAAGCAAAGTTTAATCCAAGGTATGTGTTTACTGCAATCAGATCTCAGTGTGGATTTCTCCCTGAACTCGAGGAGACAGAGTGATTTAGGTAATCAGGTTATACCTGTTTTATAGATAAAGTAACATAAGCAAATGAGGTAGTTGTGGCAAGAGCCTTCCTCGTTCTGTTATTGCTCAGAATTGTATAGACAGGAAGGATCATGGCTCATGTTTTGCTTGTGACTCTGAATGACAGTACCTGGGGGTTTTTGTTTGTTTTTATTTTCTTTTTTTGTTTCTGAGACAGTGTCTCTATTTTCCCTAAGATGGTTTCAGACTGCTGGGCCTCCCAAGTACTGTGTCCACAGGCTTGGACTGCATGCCTGGCTGTGGAAGTGTTTATCTGTTTAATTTTTAAGGTAATAAAATTGGAACTCAGTGGAGAGTGGAAACCATTATCAGAATATATTATATGGAAAAAAAAGGGCATACAGACATTTTAAAAAAAAAAAAAAAGACTAGAATGGGGAGTTTCCCATCAGGCTTGCGTCACACCCCTGAGCTAAACTCCAGCTCCATGGGGAGTCACGCTGAGAGGAGAAGATCATGGGTTTCTGGATTAAATGGCACTTACAGTAGAGGTTATTTTAGTTAAGCACTTTTTTTTTGTTTTTGTTGTTGTTCAAACGGCTCTATGGAAGAGTGATTAGAATCTATTTAATGTAATTTTTTAAAGTCCATATTGTAAAAAGAAATGTTTACTAGTACCAAGTACAGAAAACTAATGAGCAGGACAGCCAGGGCTACACAGAGAAACCCTGTCTCTAAAAATAAACCAAACCAAAAAAAAAAGAAAAGAAAGAAAGAAAAAGAAAAGAGAAGAAAAGAAAACTAATGAGTATCTGTAGCTCTGAAGAGTATAACATTTGGGGGTTAGAATTTCATACTACAAACAGGCTTAGGCTTTTTCATAGAGCATAGTATAGGTCATAGTTTAGATTGGCTTACAAGAGACATTTTGGGGTACATGAGATGATTTGAATGTGTATAGATTAGATTAGTATTCTCTGGAATGTTGTGACTACAGAAGAACAGGCTTTACCCTAAGGAACTGTATGCTGACATGTTCATAGGTTAAAGCTTATGTCTGTAGTATATTTTCAAATATTTCAGTAAAATCATTTAGTATCATGATTGGTAAAATGATACTAAAACTTGGTGGTGGTTGCTGAGGTGGCTCACAAGGTAAAGATGCTCGCTGTATTTGGGTCTCTCCAGTGTGCATTCTGGACACATAGAATTGTCAAAGTGCTTGTTTCTGTAAACTGCAGATTATTTTGTGGGGGAAAGGTAAGATGTCTGAGGTGTGTGCGCTGTGTTGCTTCATTGACTTCATGTAACTCTGGTATTTATAACACTTTCATCAAGTAAATAGAAGAAAACAAGAATAACTTAACTGTAAGAGAGTATTACCTATTGAACTATTTTAGAGAAGACCAATATAAGAAAAACAAAACAAAACTCTACAGTACTAGAATACTGTAGGTTGTTCCAAGTAGGAAAGAATGAAAACATAAATAATACATCTATGTATGTAAACTAATGAAAGCTTCATTCCTATAATGACAATTTTAAATGTATTTTCTATGGCCAAAATATACTTTTCTCTGCCATTTATCCACCTATTTCCCCCAGAGTATTTTTCCCCATCTACTGTTTTAAAATAGTGCCTTTGAAAATTGAGAAATAAATTATGCACAAAACAAAACCACTACCCCAAAAACTTGATAGGAATCTAATGCTTAAAAAAGTTTGTTGTAGTCTATTAGAGTAAAAGATACTAGATATTTTATGTGTCATAAATATCTCAAATTCTTTAAAATTTTTATTTTAAACTAAAAATATTCTTAAAACATTATTTTTTTAGTTTTAAATTATAGAACAAAATACTTGATGTATCATGAACAAAATAACATTTAGTTGACTGTATATGGTTGATTTTTTTTTTTTCTGGGATACATATCTCAGTAACTTTATTATGGTTGCACACATTGTTCAGGCAAGGTTCTCAATTCTGTTTAAAATAATACAGCCTTTGTTTATTTTTAACACAGGAGATAATGCATTTTAGTTTTTCTAATTAAAATTATTTTAAAAGAGATTAAATAAGCCTCATGTTCCATTTGCAAAGACCGTAAAAAGTGTTTGCTTCTCTGGAAGCGGACTTATAGGTGGTTGTGAGCCATCTGAGGTAGGTGCTGGGGACCGACCTGAGGTCATCTGCAAGAAGGGTAAAAGTAGTAAGTTCATGCTTTTAATTGATGAGCCATTTCTTCAGCCCTGGTCTTACTCTAAACCTGGTGACAGAAGAAATGGTTATGCCATGCTTTTCAACAGTTAGGTCGCCTTTGAGGCCTCATTGGGAATTATCCTTCAGTCAGAGCTTCCCTGGGGACATCTTTCTCTGCTCTTTTACTGCCCAAACTCTTGAAATTTGTAGCCATGGTATTGTATGTGAATTCCAGTAGAGTGTACCTTAGGAGTTCTCTTCTTCAGGTACCTCACTGTCATTTCACCTGTAGTCATGAAGAGTAGTCTCATAAGATTTCCCACTGTGCTCAAAGCAAGCTTTGGCTACACCCTTGAGTAGTAGATGAGTTATTAAGTCTCTAGATGCACAACACATTCTTCATTCATGGTGTGCCTTTATTAAAAAGTGATTTATTATATCCCCTAATCTGGGCTGATAGCATGCAGTCACCGACCACATTCTCAGTCACTCTTTCTACTTCTTCCTGTGGGTCACTGCTTGAATTTGGGACCCATATGTCTGTGGCTAGGAAAGTGGTATATATTCCTTTATGCTTGTGGCTAGGAAAGTGGTATATATTCCTTTATGCTTGTGGCTAGGAAAGTGGTATATATTCCTTTATGCTTGTTTTTAGAAACAAATAGTCAATTTTTGAATGCTGACCATTTTCTTACAGAGCTACTTTTAGTGAATTTGCTGCCAAACATGCTAAAGATTCAAGATTCAAAGCAATTGAAAAGATGAAAGATAGGGAAGCATTGTTTAATGAATTTGTGGCAGCTGCAAGGAAGAAAGAAAAAGAAGATTCAAAGACACGAGGCGAGAAGGTGAGGTGGCTTAGTGCTAGTTCTGACTGATCCAGTGCAGTGTATCCTAGCCTTGTTTGTAGGAGTGAGCAGTTGGATGTGTGTTTTCCTTTAACTTGTACAATTGTTGATGAACATTTATTATCACTTATAATCACTTTCTTTTTATAATGATTATTTTAGGAAGGTAAGTAAACTATAATTGCTCTAAATTCTGATAAATATGGTGCTTTGTAAACCTGGAACTTGGTTTTATAACTGCATGCTCTGAGATAACTAAGGTGTGTTAAGATTTCAGAAGTCTTTTTAGATGTTAACATTTGAATTTCAAAGAACTTCTTAATCTTTGTATTGTCTAAAAATATGATTTTAGTAAGTTTCTATTCTTTTAGTAAACGTATCTTATATGAATCATTGCTTATCAGAATTAAAGGTCAGTTATTAAAGATTAATGAATCTGAAATGTCATTTGATAGCAATGTCAGGAACTGAGCGCTCACTGTGGAGGGAGAACAGTAGGGAGATGGCACCAGTGGTGTGTGAGCCATCAAAACAGTCGCTCTCCTGAGTGCTTTGTAATAGGGGAATGTTTCTGGAGCCTAATCATTCCTGACATTCAGAATTGCTGCTTACTGTGGGGAGCTAAAATGTTACGAATTCTATTAAGAAACCTTGTTAGGGAAGTAATCCTAAGTCTCATTGTTAAGAAGCCTCTTTCAATTAAGATAATGAGATTATTAGATGAAACAGCTTTTGACAGTAAAAGCAGAACTCTGATTATCTGATAGCTTCAAAGTAAATTTTTATAGAATTATTTTAAGATGACTTAAAATGATTATGCTTCTTAAACATACAGAAAAATCATGTAAACAAAAAAGTCACATTTCATATGTTCATTTAAAAATCACATAAATAGCTGCTTTTAACTTAAACTTTTTTAATATATAATTTAGTGTTCGTTTTATGTGCATTGGTGTTTTGCCTGCATGTAAGTCTATGTGAGAGTGTCAGAAGCCCTGGAACTAATGTGAGCTGGCATGTGAGTACTGGGAACTGATTGCTGGTCCTTTGGAAGAGAAACCAGTGCTCTTAACTGCTAAACCATCTTTCCCTCTCATATTTGATTAAAGAAAACCATGTAAATGATCATTTGATAGTGTATCATTACACTTACACAAAATGGATTATGCATGTGGCATAACTTTCTAACCGTGTTTGAGTGAACTTACGGATTTTATTTATTTATTTTTCTGAATATTTATTTATTCCCCCCTCCCCCACAGGGTTTCTCTGTATAACCCTGGCTGTCCTGGAACTCAATCTGTAGACCAGGCTGGCCTCGAACTCAGAAATCCACCTGCCTCTGCCTCCCAGAGTGCTGGTATTACAGGCGTGCGCCACCACAGTCTGGCTTATGGATTTTATTTTTATAATAAGTGGTTAGTCTGTGCACTTTTCTAATTTAGTTTCAAGAGCTGCTCATCACTGGTGCACATTGGTGCTAGGGAATTTCCTCCTTGTGCTATTGCTTTAGCGTCCTGCAGTTCTAGAACTTACTAGTCTTACTTTTCTCACTAATGTCTTTATCCTCTGGCTTATAAAAGACAGGAGATTGAGCTAATTTAAAGAATATAAAATTGATTATTAGACAAGAATTTATCAGGGTTAAGTATAATAGATCTCTTGTTCACATTTTGTGAAGTATGTGGTTAATAAGAATGTTATCATTCTCTATGTATTGTTTCTGCTAATCTTAGACTTAAAAAAAAATTAAACGATAATTGTGACCTTGTTACTGGTGAGACTGGCAGCAGTAGGAGGTCATGGACTGTGTAAATAGTAAGGTTCGCTTCTGGGCAGCTTTCCAGTTTGTGAGAAACCATCTCCCTAGAGCTGGTTTGCTTTTACTCGGCTTATATGCATTTTGTTTGCAAAAGGCAATATTGAAACTTTAGTTTACTGCCATTTACTCTTCTGGGAACACTTCATTCTTCATACCACATGTTTGACGCTGTGGGCAATGGAATTAACCCTGTTAGAAAATTGGCATGTTTTTTTTTCCTTTTTAAATTTTATGCCAAGCAGTGTAATTGTTTTTGCTGTGGTGAGGATAGAAAACAGAAGGGCTGTGAATTAAGCTCACAGTAAGTTTCATTTCTTTGCCACTTATTCACTTACCATTCACATAGTACACATACTACTTCTCGTGCTTAGCAGCTCTAGCACATGTGTCATGATGGGAGAGGGTATCTCAAGTGCCTGTTTATCATACACAGGAAAGACTGCAGTTCACATGTTTAGAGACTTTCATGTTAATATAAATTGTCATGGCCTAGAACAAGTCTTTTTGACACAGAGTACATATGTTAGTGTAAATTTTGCCTACCAGTTATCAGACACACCTAGGATTGGTATTTATTAGGTACAAAGTTGGCAAGGTAAATAGAATAATTATCCTATTACATCAAATAATTTAATATTCGAAAAACTAGGTTTCTGAGCATTTTTTATTAATCCAAATTAAGTAAAGGTTCAAGTTTAATAATAGAAAAATCTGTAGCTGATTAACTTCTCTGATTTTTAAAAATGTTCCTGAAATTCTTTGTCTCAGCACTTCACAAATGATTTTCAAAAAGAACTTAATCTCCCTGATTGTCTGAGAGGGCAAAGTTCAGTTCTGAGAGAAAGTGATAATGGAAACAGGCAGGGAGCACAAGTCTTGGGCCACACATCTTAAATTCTACTTTTTCTTTTTTTCTTTTTTCTTTCTTTTTTTTTGTTTTTTTGAGACAGGGTTTCTCTGTGTATCCCTGGCTGTCCTAGAACTCACTCTGTAGACCAGGCTGGCCTTGAACTCAGAAATCCATCTGCCTCTGCCTCCCAAGTGCTGGGATTAAAGGCGTGCGCCACCACTGTCCGGCTTAAATTGTACTTTTATTTCTAACTCCTCATTCCTTGGTCAGGCAGCAAGGAAAAGTATTTAATCCCGGTGGTAAAGGGGTGCTTGGCCAACATGTTTTGTTGAACTGACTTTGGGCGTCTTCTGGTGTAGCAGTAACAGTGATTCAGATGATGAACAGAAAGCTCAGTGCAGAGTCCCGGAACAAGGGCTCCTCCATCTCCTCTCTGTTGAGCAGACTGCTCCTGGCCTCTAGGTCTCCTTTAGTATTACTCAGGACTTGACAGATGTGTTCCCAGAATTTATAGCAGAATAAATGGAGGCA
Source organism: Apodemus sylvaticus (assembly GCF_947179515.1). Lineage (NCBI taxonomy): Eukaryota > Metazoa > Chordata > Mammalia > Rodentia > Muridae > Apodemus > Apodemus sylvaticus. The sequence goes on along the minus strand of NC_067484.1, from coordinate 63,433,812 downwards.
TGTATACTTCACTAGTTAAAAATCACAGACACTGAAATGCTTTTTTACACTAATGGCTATAATTACAGAATTATTAGTTTTCTTATGAAGGTAGGTATAAATATTGTTTTTAAAAGCACATGTAAGTTGGTTTTTGTTTTGTTTGGGGGGGGGTGGTTTCTGAAATAGGGTTTCTCTGTGTAGCTCTGTCTGGCCTGGAACTTACTCTGAACTAGGCTACCCTGGAACTCACAAAAGATCTTCATGCCTCTGCCTCCTGAGTGCTGGGGCTAAAAGTGTGAGTGATCACTGCACTGTGCTAAAACAAGTTTTTTATCCTTTTATTTTAGACATTTGACATCAAGTCATAAAGACTTGCTATATGTGTTCAATGATTTCTGAAATTTTCTCTTAATTTTTATGAACAAAAATTATTCATCTAGTTTTTATAAAATAAGCCATTGATACATCTTCATATTAGAGTATTTTATTGTTATCTCCTAAGCCTGGCTCTTGCTGACACTGTGTGTAGCTTAGTTTGAATGAACCCAGTGGCTATCATCAGCCTAAATGCTTATGATAGTAGTATTGTCTGTTATAGGGTAGTAGGTTATTGCTGTAGGGTAGTAGGTTATTGGATTGGTTTTCTTCTCTCTTTTTGGGAGGGGCGTGGGGGGGTTGAGAGAGGGTTTCTCTGTATAGCCCTGGCTGTCCTAGAACTCACTCTAGACCAGGCTGGCCTTGAACACAGAAATCCCGCTTGCCTCTGCCTTCCAAATGCTGGGATTAAAAGCGTGCACCACCACTGCCTGGTTGGTTATTGGATTGTTAATTACTTAAAACATGGAGAATTTCTCATAGTGCATCATCCTGTTCTCACTTGTTTTAGATTAAATCAGATTTCTTTGAACTATTATCTAATCATCACTTGGATAGTCAATCTCGATGGAGCAAAGTGAAAGACAAAGTAGAAAGCGACCCACGATACAAAGCGGTGGACAGCTCATCCATGAGAGAAGACCTGTTCAAACAGTACATAGAAAAGATAGCCAAGGTAATGGTTACGCTTACTGCTGTTACACCCTATGTTACCGTGCTTAATATTGTTGAAGAGTGTATGGTGCTTTGATGCTGGGGCTGGAATTTTCTCACAGTTGATTAAGAAGATGAAATTATGAGTCTCATAGTTGATTGGGAAGGCATATTTTGAATCGTTCTGGGGAAAATTATACTTGAATGCTTTTGACAAGATATTTTATGGAATAAAAATTTATTGTTTTCTTTTGGTCTTCAAGCCAGGGTTTTCTCTGTGTAGCCCTGGCTATTCTGGAACTCACTCTGTCAGTCAGGCTGGCCTTGAGCTCGGTTTTCTCTACCTCCAAGTGCTGGATTTAAAGGTGTATGCCACTTGGGGAGAAACCTTAATAAAGTTGGTAAAGAGGATAATGTAATTTTATTTTCACAGAATTTAGACTCAGAAAAAGAAAAAGAACTGGAAAGGCAAGCCCGCATTGAGGCAAGCCTTCGAGAACGTGAAAGAGAGGTTCAAAAGGCACGTTCTGAGCAGACTAAAGAAATTGATCGAGAGAGGGAGCAGCACAAGCGGGAGGAGGCTATCCAGAATTTCAAGGCTCTGCTGTCTGACATGGTACGGTCTTCCTCTGAAGCTGGGGCTGCGGGAGTCCTGTAAATTAATTATCACATAACGTGTTATTTCTAAAGCATTTAAAACTTGAATTCTTGATATTGGTGGATTCTCACCCACAGGTTGAAAACAGCTGCTTTGGGGTCATCATTGTTATGATCAGTTGTTACACTGTAGGTGGCGTGAGACACAGGACTGGAGGGTACTCAAGAGATGACTCTTGAGGTTTTCTTATGTTTTTTCACTTCTTTCTGCTGCTTTGGGGGTTGGCAGGCTCTGCATCCTGGACATTTTCAGTAATTTGAAATCTCTTTCCTGACATTCCCCCTAAGTCTTTTGTTTTAATTATAGTTGCAGTGGTTTTTGGGAATAGCAAGCCTCATTTTGTCTCTCCTGTTTACTTGAACGAGGTGAAGGTTTTCCATATACCCAGCAGTTGTGTGCTAGCCAAATTCAACTCTTTTGCTGCTTTTATTTTATTAAAAGTCACTTCCTTTGTTCGTTTGCTCTGAGATGTGGTTTTCCTTTGACTGTGCTGGCCTCGGGTGCTGATTCTCTTGCCTTGAGTGCACCATCATATCTAGTTCAGCGCCTGGGAGAAAGGAAAGACCATTCAGCCCATGTGTGCAGTTTCTCTGCCACCCTTGCTGTCTTCTGTCCTTGGTGTCCAGTTTTGTTGAACATGGAGCACTCCTGTGTGTGGCAACTCCCCTCCCACTGCAGCCACACCTGGGTGTTCAGTCTGCAGCGCTGTAGCACTTACTACATTGCCCTGTGGAAACTGCTAGTATGCTCTCTGAAAGAAATACTTGTAGCTCAAACGACAAACACATATTTACATGTTGGCTAAATGTTAAAGAAATTCTGTATGCTGTCTTCTCTCTGTCCTTTCATTCTCTCCCATTTCCTGTCATTGTCTGTAGTGTGCCAACTTGTAATACTTTTAGTTGCCATCAGTGGTGTTAGTGAGCCACCCAGATCTGCTCTACTTTTCAAAGTTAGTATTATTTTGAAATCAGAGAATGTGATGTTTCTGTCTTTGTTCTTTGTGCTCTAGATTGCTTTGGCTCTTAGGATCTTGTGGCTCCATAGGAATTTAAGAACTTTCTCTAATCAGTGTGCACAGAATATCATCATTCACATTGTTGGTACTTTATTCAGTTTTTATCAGTGTTTAATAGTTTTTAGCATACAAGTAATTAACTCCTTGCTTAAATGTACTCTTACTATCTTTTGATGTGGGGGTGTTGATACTATTACTGACTAGCAAGATTGTTTTTATACTTTACATTTTGACTGCTTGTGAAATCTTACTAATGTTTGTATGGTGATTTTTATACCCTTTTTAACTTTACTAATTGTTTCTAATAGTGTTTAGGTGGAGTCCAGGGTTTTTTTATATATAAGATCAAACCATCAGCAACTAGAGACATTTTAAACTTCCCGTCCCCTGTTTAGATGAGAAAGAGGACTGAGGGTGGATATCATAATACCTCATGTCATAGAAGAAAATGTTCAACTTCTCACTTTTGGAACTAACTCATCATGGCTGGTCTTTACTGCACTGAATTACGTTCCCAGTCTTTTGCATTTATAAAAATTACTTTCTTTGATTCACCCATTTATTTGTGTAAGGATGCGTGTTTGCCCTTGGGCTTTGCAGTATGTGTAGGCCTCAGAGGACAACTTTAAGGAGTCCGTTCTCTCCTTTTACCATGTGGGATCCTGCGTCTGTAATCAGGTCATTGAGCCTGGCTGGAAGTGCCTTTTACTTATTGAATGATCTTGCAAAACAAGGTTTGTTGTGCTGTGTTTGGGGGAGGAGATACTTAGTGCTGGAAGAAGACAAACTTGACATTACTTTTAAACGACACAGTATTTAGAGATATAAAATACAGTTTAAACCTCTTATGGGTTGTGACTGATGGAAGATAATCAATCTGCTGCTCATCTTTGTCAGCTTCCCCAAGCCTCAGTAGTTATTTCATCAAGTAACTGATCAAGTAAGTGAGTTAAGATTTCTGTTCTAAAGTAGATTGTAGGAAACTTCTGAACTAAAATGGCATTACCACAGCCTTTCACTTAAGATACTGGAAATGAACATTGCTTAGTTGTTGGTTAACTTGATGGTGAGCTTGTGTCCTGAAGAAACTCACTTACTGAAAACTATACTTAAAGTGGTCTTGTCTTTTAACATAGGATTTATTTATGATGGAGTCTAGTCGAAGGGTTCTTTTTTTTTTTTTCAGGACATATTTTTTAGTTTCTAAATGTTACTATGTTCTGACTACAGTGTTTAGCTTCTTATTGTGGGATATGCAAAATCCACTTGGTTCCTTTTTTTTTTTTTTTAGGTACGTTCTTCAGATGTGTCCTGGTCTGATACTAGGAGGACCCTCAGGAAAGACCACCGCTGGGAATCTGGGTCCTTATTGGAAAGAGAGGAGAAAGAGAAACTTTTTAATGAACATATTGAAGCACTTACCAAAAAGAAAAGGGAGCACTTTAGGCAACTTCTGGATGAAACTTCTGCGGTGAGAGTCTCTTGTTGTCCCTGTCTTTCATCCTCTTAGAATCTTCATTTATAGTTTGGTGTAAAATGCTGACGTGATTTTTAGTGTCTTGTTGAGACCTGTTATTTGAATTCTTAGGTTTTATGACATTGTCTTCTGATTTTTTTCCCCGCACTGTTTAACCCTGTCATGGTGTTCTCCCTAGTCAGGACTTAGTGCTTTTTGCAGCTGCTTCTCTGGTGAGTGCCCTCGGTTGTGCGTTCCCGTGGGCTCTCTCTCCTCCGTCCCCCGTTGTGGGGTGCTGCCCGTGGGCTCTCCTCTGTCCCCCCGTTTGTGCCCCCCGTTCACAGGGTGCTGCTGTAGCCCCTTATCTGGCACTCTACGCTTTGTTATCCAGCTTTTGTTCCTCTTCATTTTGTTCCTCTTTTTGGTGATGGTTTCTTCAGAAGTTATGATGTTTGCCCATGTAAATACAGGGTTTGCAGGTGATTGTCTTAGGCCACCTTGAAAGTATGGCCATGAAAATAACTTGTGGCAAGCCAGCAAAAAGAAATTGCATTAAAGCTGCTCCCTGCCCCTAACTAGTCCAGTTACGCTTGGGCATTACAAGAGATTGCAGGTCAGTGTGTAATACTATGTACCATATGTGCTGCAGTTTGACTCCCTGCATAAAAGGGAATTGTATTTATGATTTTTCTTCACTTGTTTTTTCAAAGATTACCTTAACATCCACATGGAAAGAAGTGAAAAAAATAATTAAGGAAGATCCTCGGTGCATTAAGTTCTCCTCCAGTGACAGGGTAAGAGTATTTGTCCTATTTCCTATGTAGCTTAGGCAGACATGAAACTGTGTAGTCTTGGCTGTCCTAACAAACCTCCTGCCTTAGCCTACAGAGGGCTAAGTACATACATATGTGTACTACTGTGCTTTAGAGTTTATGAATATTCATAGAATATCATCACCAGTAGCTTGACCAACCAAGAAACTGGTCATTTTAAATGAATTACATTAAAGTATATGAAATGTAAACCAGGATTTTAAGTACATTTTATTTGTTTGCTTTGTTTTTCAAGATAGGGTTTCTCTGTAAATGCTCTGGCTTTCCTAGAACTTGATTTGTACAGATATCTACCTACCTCTGCTTTTCTAGTGATTAAAGGCATGCATCACCATGTCTGTCTTTTAAGAATGTATTTTTAAAAATTGTGCTCCTTGTAGTAATAAGGAAGTAGTGATCTAAAGCTTAGAATTTTAAGGGTTGGGTTTGTGTCTAAGGAATTTACCAGTTAAATGAAATTATAGTCAGTTTCAACTAGCCATTGGTCCTAAGCTATCAAAGCACCTTCCTATTAAGCCATGCTGGCAAAACAGTAAGAGGTCCTAAGTTCTCTGAGGAGACTTTAGAGTAGCAGACTCTTAACGCATGAGATATTAAAAGCAGAGTCCAGTTCTTACCCTCTGACTTCTTTGTAGGAAACAAATTTATTTAATATCTGATATGGAGAATAATACCAAAAAATAGCTTACTATAATCTGTTCTATCCCTTTGGATTTTACTTGTTATTTTGTCTCTGATGGACATATACATTGAAAAGCCCATAAAACTACCTTTCTCAGACCTCATTTAGCTCCACTTAGTTGAGTTTTTAATGTGTGGACTACAAAATCTGTATGACTGGGGAAGAGTGATAGACTGATAGCTGAGGCCCACATCAGCTTCTGAGTCACCCGACTGCATCTAGGGAACTGAGAGCAAGTTCTGTCTGTCTAGGTAATACCTCACAGTCATTGCCATCTCCTTACCAGAAGGCTAAATCCACAGTAGGTACGCTCTTGCTTTGTATGGCCATACTTCATGTCTCACTGCTGTCTTTATGTTTGCCGTGGTGGAGCCTGAAGGAGATGACCCTGTGGCCCACTGAGCGTGGAGTGCACAGAGCAGGCTTTCATGTTCAGCTAGAACAGTTCACATTCATTCTTCCTCTTTCCTTAAAGATGTCCTTTGCTTGTTATACATTACAGTAAGTTTTACAGAAAGGACATATCCTTGCTTTGTCTTTTTCTGTTTTGAATTTTATTACAGGACTCACGGTTTGCAGCGTTAATAAAGAAGTTGTTTTAGAGGTTGTGGGCTTCCCTTTTAATCTTATTTTTTTCCCATCCCTGCAGAAAAAACAAAGGGAGTTTGAAGAATACATCAGAGACAAATACATCACTGCCAAAGCTGACTTCAGGACACTGCTGAAAGAGACCAAATTCATTACATACAGGTAGGTGCAGTCCGGTGTCCCACCTGCAGCTGTTGTCTCCTAGCCTGTACTCTAATGGCCAGAGCATACTTTTCACTCACACACATGTTGACAGTGTTAATTTTAGGAGTCAGAAGATTCCAGCTTTCCTCAAGGGCAGATACAGGCCATTCCACAGTACTTTATTTTATTTTTATATTTTTAAAGAAAGGGCCCAGATGTCAATTCTCATTTTGTGTTATGTACATCCAGTTCTTAAAATACACTTTTATTTTTACTTCACTGCTTTTTTTTTCTTTTTTGAGGACCCTCAACTCAATTGTAATTCACAAAGAGACTTTAATTCTTTACTATGACTTATCTTTGCCTCCTCTGAAGACCATGAATGCCTAAATTCATCTTCTTAAGGCAGAAAAATAATTTTCCTCCATCAGGAAAGGAGTTGCTGGATACACTTATTTTTTAAAAAGATTAAAAAATCAGAGCCCTTAAATGAAGGTTTTGGTGTAGCACACCCAGTAGTCCATCACCACTAGTAACCCTTCATCAGGAAACCAGTTTGGCATGGCCTACAGTCTGGTGCAGGAGATCAGTTAGGCTTCATGCACCAGCATTTCCTCCTTTAAAAGACAACTTTGAGGAAGGAAGGAAGGGTGTGCACGGGAGGATAGATAGTGCTGAGGGTGTGCTTCGTAGGTGTTTTGTCATTTGGATTTTTTTGGTCAGGATCCTTAATGTTTTGCATCAGCTTGGGCTTTTAAATTAGATGTGAAGTAAGACTTCTTTCTACATTTTTATAGTTAATTTAGTGAAAGATGTGAAAGTGAAAGCTTGTGAAAGATGCTGGGATTGGCAGCCCCGCAGACTGAAGTCCTCTGTTCATCCACAGAACAGGTACAGCACGGGCAAGATTTACCTACCCACCCTCAGCCCTGATCTGGAGGGACTGGACCGCCAGTAGGGGTGGGAGGGTAATTCAGTTCTGAGGCCCTTTCACTCCCTGGAGTCTTTGCTGAGGCGACTTACAAAGGTGACTGCTGCAGTGAAATTTTTCTTTAAAAAAGTGGAAACACAATTAGGAACTAGATGGACATTTCCAGCTCATTTCTGAAAGACCAGCGAACAGCAGTCAGTAATTCTTGTGCTTTTTTTCTTATTTCAGATCCAAAAAGCTAATCCAAGAATCTGATCAGCACCTGAAAGATGTAGAAAAAATTTTGCAAAATGACAAACGGTATCTAGTACTGGACTGTGTACCAGAGGAGAGGAGGAAACTAATCGTGGCGTATGTCGATGACCTGGATCGCCGAGGTCCACCTCCACCTCCCACAGCATCAGAGCCCACTAGACGATCAACAAAATAATTCTAAATAACCTTCCATGGGCTCGCTGTTAATTGAAAATGCTTGCATGAGCCAAATTTTCAGGTTTTTACATATATGTACATTAGTCAACCTATTGCAAAACCACCTGATGAACAGAAGGAGGATTGTGGGCAGTCTCTGAGCAGAACACTTTGAAAATATTTAATGCTTTTCTTTGTGTGGCATGACTGACATACATACTCAAATGTAGACTGTCTCTAGTAAATTTAAAATCTTGAAGCTACAAATCATCCTTAAGGTGTGGAAGCCAGGTACTTGGTGATGTTTTTACTAGCAGTGTTACTCAGCAAGACAGGAGAATTTGTGGTAGGAGCTTGGAAATACCACAGACTCCAGGAAAACTGAAGTTGGAGTTTGTTTTTGATTTTGTTTTTTAAGCGGGTAAAAGAGAAAACACTGAATTAAATTCTTCCAGAGACTATGAATATTATAACGGACATACTTTTACCCTTGTCTCTAAAGAACAGTTTAGTTGTGTTTGTTCAGTACGTGCTTTGATTCTCCCCATTGGAGTTATAGGCCAAGTCTTGTTTACCCAGGAGAAGATGTATTTAGTAATTTCTTCTCAGGTATGAACCACATTCATAACTAACATATGGCCAGAATGGAACCCTGGCTTAAACATTCTTTATTCTCCACTGAATGATCTCTACCAATATTCTCAATTAGACCACAAAACTCCCTTCTGGGTGTTCCTGTAAACTACTCCTGTTTGAATGTTTGAACTTTTGTTTCTAAAAAGTTTAATTTTAAGATGTTTGAATGTTGAATTTATGTATTTGAACTACAATAAACCAAGCCTTTTATATATGTGGATTGTAAATGATTATTGTTACACAATATATTTTTTAAAAACTCTTAGACCCGTTTTTGTTTTTTTGTTTTTTTGGTTTGTTTCTTTGCTTGCTTGGTTCATTGGCTTTTTGTTTTGCTTTGTTTTTTAAAAAAAAACATGTAATATTTGAGACAACTAAATCTTAGAATGTAGTTTTTAAAGGCTTGACTAGAATACTGTATTTCTAATATAAAAGACAAGGAATTTTTTAGAAAGCCTATTCTCCCTTTCTTTTGTGATCCTGTATGTGTGTGTATGTTTATCTGTGTGTATAGTCAGTCTTTTAATGCTACCTGTTACCTACTAGCAAGAATATTGTAATTCTTGTTTTTTTATTTCTGTCTTTCTAACATATCAACGGTTTGTGCCTTTTGGACATCCTTTCTGCCTGTCATATGTTAGGCGGTGTACTGATGCTCAGTTAAGTTTTTCTGGCTTTACACCCCTCCCCAGTGAGTGGAGTGTGAGTGTGCATAAATCCTATATTGTTCTCACAGGTTGTCTTTAGCAAAGTGCCACCTAAATAAGGCATGTGAGAAGATCCCAGTGTTAGTGATCTTCCCCACGGTCTCCCACCCTTTATGATGACAACAGAGCCTAGAAAGAGGAATACCAACTGACCTGTATTTGTTAAGTATAGCATTCATATCCATACTACTTACTAAGATAAATCTATTAACTGTCAATAGAAATTACATGACATGTGCAAGCCTGGTATTAATGGCCAGGCAGTGTTGGCACGCGCCTTTAATCCTAGCACTTGGGAGGCAGAGGCAGGCGGATTTCTGAGTTCGAGACCAGCTTGGTCTACCAAGTGAATTCCAGGACAGCCAGGGCTACACAGAGAAACCCTGTCTTGAAAAAAAACAAAAACAAAAAAACAAAACAAAACAAAAAAAGGACTGGTATTATGGTATTAATGGAGCAGACTAGGATGAAAGTTGTAAACCTCTGTTATCCTCCCACCCCCACTTAGAAATGTACTTTTATCTAGGAGTCAAATTGGAAGCTTTCTGACCTCCCTAAAGCCTTTTATTATTCTGAGTTCCACATGGTAGTGTCTGCATGCTTTCTGTATCCTGTCATAGTAGAAAAGAATGCAGAAATTTGAGATTTCTTTCCTACTTTAACATCAGTTGTCTGTGTGGGATTGTTCTTAGGAGTGAGTCAACTTTTCCCTTGCAGATTTTTAAGGAGATCAATGAGATCAGGACTCTGATGTTTTTCCTGAACGATTCGTTATAATATGTTGTTCAGTATCTGCAGCTTACCCCGCAGTCTGGGCATTGTCCTCAGGCCACCTCATGAGGCCCTCTTGTTCTGAGCGATGGTTTTGAGATAATTCCAGACACAGCAGCATTAAGTCTCTAATCAGAAGTAAAGCATTGCTTTTATTTCTTTACAAGATGTCATCTACTTGAAGCCTACACTGTACCTGCTGTATGTGAATGTGTGTGTAAAACAAAAGCTTGCCTCCTCGTTTTCAGTCTCAGTGGAACCCCTCATGTAACTGGATTCAACAAAGCAGTTATTTTGTATTCTCGGGCTAAACTATTTATTTGAATGTGAGATCTTTAAATGTGATTTCTAGCAAACCAAGTGAAAAAAGAAGGCAGCTTTAAAAAAAATAGAAAGCCACAATCTTTAATAGTAAAATAATTCTAAGACTGAATATTATAAGTGGCAATCCTTTGTACTGTACAGAATATCCTGCAATCTCTGTTTGTTACAGGCATTTTTCTTAGCTGAGCAGTGGAAATTCCCAGAATACCATTAATGAGGCAGTTAAGAATCATTAGTGTGTATAATGCTTGTTTTGTTCAGAGGGGAGAGAAATGTGTGGTCACATTTTATTGGATGTGCTGCATTCTGCTATCAAATTTTCCACATCTAGGAACTCAAAATGCTTTTATTTATTGCTGTTTGCTGTGCATTGTCCCTGTGATTATTCTGTTCTTCTCTAAACCTTTTGTTAGCTGTCTGCTGGGTTTTCCCTTGGTTGTGTGTGTGCTTTTCCACATTTTATTATGCTTGATTGTGTTACACCAGTAGTATTTTAAAGTTGAGGGTTCAAGTTTGATGAAACAAGAAAAGCCCCCAGCACTCTCCTTTATGCTAGCCTTTAATCAATAGTTCATTCCTGTATCGTTGGCTTCCACTAACAGTCTGTCTGAGAGAACAGAGATTAAGGAGAATACATTTTGGCTTATAGAAAAATACTCTTATTTTGGAATACAAGGGAAGTTTGACAGTTCTCCGCTACAATATAGAATGTCATGTTAGGTTATTAATATTCTCAGGTGGTGAATAAAAAACCCATCCAGGTGGATTCTTAAAGAGTCAAACAGCTTTTATACTGTTAGGTAAGACTTGACTTTACTCAACCTTGGGCCCCATATAGCTATGCTTTGAAGTTAGTGAAGGCTAGAAGAAAGTATTCATTGTTTTGTAAATTTTACTCAGGAAAATAATATGAACTTTTTGTCAAGTAAATTAACATTTATTAAGCAAGTGAAAAGAATTTACAAGTGAAATTTACAGTTGTAAAAAGCCAAAGGAGATGTAGATTTTGAGCTATGCTTAGGTGAAATATAACTTGCTGGTACATTGAGAATAGCAGTTTCAGGAGGAAACAGTATGTGGGCTCAGTCTGATAAACTCCAGCCAGTGCAGTACAGGACTAGATTTAAGGATACACGGGGGAAGGAGGGAAGTCACTGTGAGCTCTGTAGTCACTTTGAAATAGTTTTCTTTATATAACACTTGAGTTGCTTTCTTTACACAGAGATGAATTCTGAAGCATACTTACTACATGCCATTCTACTCACCAGATTCTATAGTTTTGAAAACAAATCTTTGCAATTTCTAATGGCGGTTTACTTCACCGATATTGCTGAGCAGCGGTACAAGTAAATACAGTAGTGACACAATTTGCTATTCTTTGACACTTAAGTCTGTTCGTTGCAGCCCTCTGTCTCTTGGCCTTCATGTTCCCAGGGCACAGGGTCGTTGTCTTGTGCTAAAGGGACAGCATCCCTCTCGTGCCAAAACTGTTCCACGTCGGGGAGGGTGGGAACCACCACCTTACCAGTTTTCTCTTTGCTGGAGTCCGCAGAGCCACATCTGCCTGTGTCTGGAATGCATGTTTGGGTCTCTGGAGATGGAGCTCTACCAGGAAGGGGGTCTGTGTTTCCAGCTGGTACCTCCTGAGCCTCTGAGGTAACCGCAGGCTTTCTGGTTATCATCCATTTCCATAGGCCTTTCAAGCCTGCCTTAAACTCTTCAGACATCACTAGAAAAATGAGAGGGTTTGCTGTGGAGATGGAAAACATGAGGACTTGAGACAGGGCTATGAAACCCTGTGGTGGTGTTGGCCCGCCGGCTTTCAGATGCCACAGCCACAGCCAGGCCACCCATTCCGGGAGCCCCAGGAGAGCAGAGGTGACTGCAGCACTTAGCAGCATCACTGTGAGTTGCTTTGAACGCATCTGGTGTCTCAGATTTTGGGTTTTCGTATATCGTTTCCTACATTGGCCATAAGCTCGCCAGAAATAAAAGCCAGTCAGAAGTAAAGGAAGGCAAAACACCAGCAGAGGGTAGAGCTTACCAAACATTGACATGAATTCTTCTGCCACAGCTGGCACATCCATGAGGCACATTTCCACACCTGCGTGACGTCTGGTGGTACTGAAAAAACATTCCGGCAGGGGAAGTAGGCTGGCTACAACCCAGATGGCCACCGGCACTGACCAGATGGTGCAGCTGCGGATACTCACTTGCTTGGCTGGGTCCCTTGCATACATGAAGCATGCTCTGGCTACCACAGCAAAGGTCAAACTCTTGGCTGCCATGCACGCGTGGAGGAACCAGTCGGAGGACTTGCAGACGAACCAGCCTAGATCCCAGACACCTCTGGCGTATGCTGTAGCTCGGACAGGGGCCGAAAAGAGCAGGAGAGAGATGTCAGCCAGGCTGAGGTTCAGAATCAGGGAGTGGATTGTGGATGGCTTTCTTTTCCAGACACCATGAAGGAGAATGCCAATCACACACAGGTTTCCCAGGAGGCCCACCAGGCACACAGCCATCAAGAGAGACGGAATGATGGTCCTCCAGTCCTTGGAGTCAGATGGCAGGTAGCCTCCTGCAAAGTGTAGGTGAGCAAACGACTCATTCATGTCGCTGGAGTCTGCAAACACAGCTTCCAGCGGGGCCTTTCCCATCCAGCTCCTCCCTGCAGATGTTAGCTTCTTGTTTAGGTTGCTCTCTCTCTCTCTCTCTCTCTCTCTCTCTCTCTCTCTCTGGCTCTTTTGCATAAAAAAAGTCCTCTGTCGTCATCCACACAGAAGACAGCTTTGGACCCTCCCTTTGCTGATTGGCCGACAGGGGAGTTGGCTGCAGAGCTGCTTTGCTGGACCCCCCTGCCCCCATACCTGTAAGTGCACAGAATGACTGGTGGCGGGGGTGTGTTGATGTGACTCATTAGCAAGTGAAATGCTTAGTACCAGCCCTATAAAGTGATAACACATTCCCATAAATGATAAATGAGGAGAAACAAGTCAGCAGGGATGTTCGCCCCGCAGGGAGGGGACGATCATTTTCAGTTATTTCTAAAATCTTGACTGGATTTCTAAGTACAGACCGGTTTGATTCAGTAGACTACTAATTCAAATCCTTTGAATTTTTACATGCATCAGGGTCTCCGCACAGCTTAACGCAGACTGTGTAGACGGTCCAAGAGTGTTCTCCAAGTTCTCATGGGGTGCTGCTACTGGGAGAGCACACTTTTAAGACCCAGTGCTCTCTCTGCAGACAGTAGTATTCCTCTTCCCAACCCTCACTCTCACATCCCACAACTGGCTGACATCAAGGACAGCTGGGTAGAGAAAAGCTGGATAGTGAAGAGTATTTTTAAATCCAAATATGGATGACTCAAGTTTATTATAAATTTTCTCGAGGTACTTTTGGGACTCTGAGCTGGTTTATATACTAAGAAGACTTCAATGAATGGTGGTGATGAAGCCAAATGATAGATTAGGCTTTCCAGAATTTTTATGTTGAAGACATTTAAGAATTGAAAGAAAATACCACTCTGAAGTTGAAAGACCAGCAAGTGTCACAGCTGATAAAAAGTTGTTGCTTTGCAAGCCCTGATGACTTGAGATTGACTCCCTAGAGGTCCTGTGACACACATGTCTCTGCGCGCGCGCACGCGCGCACGCACACACACACACACACACACACACACACACACACACACACACACACACGGCGAAACAGATGAAATGTCTCAGGCAGCGTGGACACAGGAGGGGATTAGAAGAGCCAGTATGACTGAGACTTGAATAACCAGCAGAGGGTGCTATTCATCCTGAGAGTGGCTTACCTAGAATGTCCCAGGCCTAAAGGGCAGTCAGCGGCAGGTGGGAGCCGGAATGTGACTGATGAGATGCTTCCGGTGTGGCCATCAGAATGGCCGGGCGGTGAGGCTCACCTCTAGGCCCTTGTACCAACTCCGCAGTTTTTCCCAGGGAAGGAAAAGGAGGGCACATTAAAAACTCTGGAAGTCACAGTCAAGCATGCAGGTAAACACTCACAAATGTAAAATATAATCAATAAATTAAAAAAAAAAAAGAAAAGAAAAAGGAAATAAACCAAACCTGAGTTGATAATTCAACACTAACTGTCTGGAGAGCTAGCCACGGTGCCAGGCCTTGATTTCTGCTTCCTTGCCCTTAGAGATGGGATGTGGCCCTTGTCCTAAGGACTAGGGATGGAAAGACCCTTGGAGCTGTAAGGGAAAATGGCCCTCTTTCGGAAATGAAAATATTCTAAAATTGTGGGGATTTCTGAGCATTTAGATGTAACAATTTGCCTTTGCTTATCTATTCACATGTAAATGTGAATAATACCTTGGCTTTTGTTTTCCTTTTTTGTTTTGTTTGTTTCTTTGCTTGTTGTTGAAACTGTTTAGCCTTGACTGTCCTGGAACTCTCTGTAGACCAGGCTGGTTTAGAAACTCCCAGAGATGCGCCTGCCTCTGGGATTAAAGTGGTATGCCACCACAGCCAGCTTGTTTAATTTTTATTTTTAAGAAAGCAGTTATTGTGGTGGAGATAAGGTAAAAGTCACATTTCCATGCTCTTAGATGGCTGAGCAGCCCCAGGCTGGAGGTGCTTTTTATTCTGAAGCAGTGTGAGGTAGGAGCAGGAAGACAGACCTGGAAGGCAGGGAGTTGGTAGACAGGGTGCCTGGCTTAACAATAGGCCTTGTCTATGTCTACTTCATGCTCAGGTCCTAGCTTGTGGATGCTACCTCCAGATTCTCTCAGCTGGGTGCTGTGTGACCCGTGGCCTACCTCATGGCCTACCTCAGTGTTGCTGAGAGGCACCCTTGAAAATTACAAACTGGTGGTAAAATAATGAAAAACCTGTGCTCTTGGCAACACTTCCTGTTTTGGAGATGGTTAATCCACACTGAAGAGGTGGGTCTGTCTTGTGGGCTTGTCCTAGGAGAATAGGACCCTCTCAGGAAGTAGAATGCCAAGATCTTTCTATGGTCCTGATTTATACCTAATAAACTTATCCATGGACACAGGTGTCCTGTTTTTGTGTTTGTATTCTTATACACATTCTGTCATTTGAAGATCAATCTAATTGTTAAAAAGAATCCCCTTCCAGGGCAATGTGGTACCACACATCCGTAATTCTAGCACTCTGAAGGCTGAAACAGGAGGATTGCAAGTTCAAGGTTAGCTTGGGCTAGATAGTGAAATCTTGTTATTTCTGACATTGAATTTAAAATTAAACAACATTTATTAAAATAAAAACCATATTTTTCTCATAGTACATTGTCCTTTTGTTGGCTTCCCCCACTCATACCATCTCCTTTCAAAGCTGAACTCTTTCTTTTCTTTTAAGGCTAAAATAGTAACTGAAAGGAGTTACATCATCAAAGGGACAAGAATAACAGATCTATATATGTCTGGGATAGGTGTGGGGAGGTAAGCTCCTCTCCTGTGCTCCTTTCAACAGGCCTCTATGCAGATCTCATTCCGTGTGCACACCTGCCATTTCTGTTGTTACTGAGGATTTCACTTTGTGTGTGCATGATATGCATGTATGTATATGTGTATCATGTGTTTCTATGATATACATGTACATGTGTGATGTGTGTTGTGTGATATGTGTATGATGTGTGTGTATATGTGTGTGTGATGTATGTGTGTGAGATGTGTATGTTGTATGATGTGTATTGTGTGTGTATGATTGCCTCTGTGTGTGTGTGTGTGTGTGTGTGTGTGTGTGTGATATCTGAGCATGCCTCAGCACAAGTGTGAAGTTCAGAGGGTAACTTGGTGGAGTTCTCTCGCTTCACATTAATGGGGCTTCTATGGATTAAACTCAAGTTTTCAGGCTTGTGCTGTGAGCACTTCACTTGCTGAGACTTATCACCATCCCCTTTAAAATATTTTTATTTGTATTTTTAAGTTAAATTTCACAATGTATTTTAGTGTTTACTCTTAGCGTGGTGGTGTGTACTGAGTCCTATGGCTTGGGCCGTAGCTTCTTTAGGTACTGAGCCATCTTGCCAGCCCTGATAGCAAGATCTTGTCTCAAACACACACATGCACACACACACACACACACACACACACACACACAGAAATCACAAAAGCCCATTGATATGACTGTTGGATAATAACTTGCCACATTTTCCTTTGCATTATATATATAATGCCACATTTGCATTATAGTTTGCATGTTATAGAGTTCAGTCATTGTATAATTCCAGATTTAGAGATGTTACATTTTCCTATTCTTCCTAGCTAGAGTGGCCAGCCTGTGTGATGATCTCTTAGACAAACTGGAGCCGTTTCCATGGTTACAAAACCCTGTGGGGCACATGGCTTCTTGACACACATTTCCAGCATCCCTAGACGTAACTAGCTGAAAGTGTTGAGTGTTCACTGCCTTGGTTTCTTGGTGACAAGGAAGGGAAGCTCTAGTGGGCATCCCATTTATGACGTGTAGAGACCATTGGTGTTGTGCAAACTATGGATATCAATTGATGAGATTTTGCAGGGCCTCAAAATAGCCCTAAACCCTACACTCAAGGAGGGTTCTGCCGTCTCTGCTCGTGGCCACCTCATCAATAATTTTTTCAGAACTATTTTTATTAATTGGTATTCGTTTGCATAGGTAACATTATTTTTCAACGCTTGCTGCCAATAATAAAATGTACTGGGGGGGGGGCGCAATAAATCAGAGAACAGCTACTCTGATGGAGAAGGAAAACTGAAGAAACTCCTGCTAAATGTTTCCACCTGGGAACAAAGAGTTACTCATTCTTTCTGCTGAGTACAGTGAAACAAAGCAGGCTTGGAAATACCTTGCCTTGTCTATACAGGTGTGCACTGGAACAGACAAAAGTCTGTCAGTTTCACTAGCACCCTTCTACTGTGTGCAGAATTCTATCCCCCCCCCCCGCCCCCAGGAGAAATAGAAATAGCTCTAATTTTTAGTTTGTAACTTTTCAATTAGAGGAGGTGGTAATAGGCATTAAGAAGAGAAGGAGGAGGAAGCTGAGGTACCTCAGACCTGATGACCTGCTTATAGTTACAAAACTGCTTAGTTGCTGAACTGAGGACATTTTTTTTCTTGCCCAGATAAAATTTTCAGATGTGTGTGTGTCTAGACAACATGAAGCAGGTGTATGTGGGGGGCGGTCTAGACAGTATGAAGCAGATGTGTGTGTGTGTGTGTTTCTAGCCAACAAGAAGCAGGTGTGAGTGGAACCATTGTCCCCGTTTTTAAAGTTCCACTCATCTATTGTTGCAGCCCTGAAGTCCCTCTGTGAAATGCTAATGGGCTGAATGAATCAGACTCTGGAAAAGTAGCTGGGTCTGGTGGTACAAGCCTAGACTCTCAGCACTTAGAAGCCTGAGGCAGAAGTTCTAGCCTGAGCTAGATAAGACCTGTCTCAGAAATGTTTTAAAGATAAAATACAAAGAAATCCAATTTTAAATTATTAGAGACAGGAGAGTACCTGGGTCTATTAGACGAGGCTCTGTGGGAAAGGTCAGATATGACGCCTTCCAGATCTCTCCATTTGCATATTTTCAAATACATTTTACCCTTGAATATGATTTTGAAGGGATCCTCTGATGTACTGCTGGAAGCGATAGGACAGACACAGCTTGGTGGTCACCCACAAGCAGGAAGAGCTCCTTGAATCAGGGACCCCGACTCAGGTAAAACCAGATCCACAGCTTCCATGCAGAAGGAAATTTCAGGTCAAGCCAGTAGGAAGTAGATCTGAAGGTTATTAAAAGACACTTTGAAATAGAGCTTTGAAGCCCAGGGTTTCAGGAAATGGCGACTCCGGGGGAGAAAGGAAGACATAGCTGAGAGTATGGCTGTGGGCTTCTCACAGAGGCACCTCACTGTCTTTACAAGGGCCACAGAGACCATTTTGGAGAGTTTGAAGTTGTCTTCAGAAGGTTGCTAAGGAAACTAAAATAGGTCACATGTCACTCCCTGAAGGCCAACAGACATGAACGTAATCGGTAAAGTAAGACTGTAGATCAGAGGGAGCCGGGACGTTTGGTGGCTATACCGTCAACAGTCACCTTATCGCTTGTGGGCTGGGAGAGGAGGGAGCCCTGTGCTGGCTAGTTTTATGCTAACATGACACAGGATAGTGTTATTTTGGAAGAGGGAGCCTTGGTGGAGAAAATGCTCCTACTAAATTGGCTTTCGGGCAGACTAGTGGTACACTTTACTCACTGATGATTGATATGGGAGGGCCTCTCCCATGTGGTGATGCCGCCCCTGGGCAGGTGGTCCTGATGGCGTAAGAAAGCAGGCTGAGAAAACTGTGGG
This sequence comes from Apodemus sylvaticus, assembly GCF_947179515.1. Classification (NCBI taxonomy): domain Eukaryota; kingdom Metazoa; phylum Chordata; class Mammalia; order Rodentia; family Muridae; genus Apodemus; species Apodemus sylvaticus. The sequence goes on along the minus strand of NC_067484.1, from coordinate 63,415,324 downwards.
GAGCAAACTCGTAAGCCGCACTCCTCTGTGGCCTCTGCTTTAGCGCCTGCCTCCAGGTTCCTGTCCTGACTTCTTTTAGTGATGGAGTGTGACCCCAGGTTATATGATGAATTAAACTCTTTCCTCCCAAACTTGATTTTGGTCATGATGCTTTAATGCAGAAATAGAAAAACTACCTGAGACAAGGCCCTGCCCACAGCCATTTACATTCAGGCCTGGTGATGGCTAATTTCCTGTCAATTTGACACAAGCTAAGATCATCTGAGACCAGGGAGCCTCAACTGAGAAAAGGCTTCCATAAGATTCAGCTGGAAGCAAGGCTGGAAGGCATTTTTCTTAATTAGTGATTAATGTGGGAGGGCACAGGCCACTGTGGGTGGTGCCATCCCTAGGGCCAGTGGTCCTGGGTTGTATAAGTAAGCAGGCGGAGCAAGCCATGAGGTGCCAGCAGGTAAGCAGCAGTCTTCCATGGCCTCTGTGTCAGCTCCTGTCTCCAGCTGCCTGCTCTTTCGTTTTCCCTCAATGGACCCTGTGAGTCAAATAAACCCTTCCCCCTCTGAGTTGCCTTTAGTCAAAGTATTTCATCATAGACCACAGCATAGAGATAGGGTCGAAACTGGAGCCAGGATAATGGATATTGCTGTGACATACCTGACCATGTGGGTTTGGGGAAGATTTGTGGAAGTGCTTTGGAACTTTGGGCTTGAATTGCCATTGAGTGTTTAAAGTTTGGTGCACTTTCCCGTGGGAACCTGGAAAATGTTGAATGCTGAGAGCAGTGCGGACAATACCTTGCTGGTGAAGTTCCAGAGAGAAGTTTGAGAGTCACAAAAGACTCTTATCTACTTTGAGTTGAGAATCAGTGAGTGGCTCTGGTTAGCTGGGGCTGATGAATCTGCTGTGGTTAACAAGAGGCCAAAAACACTCACGGGAAGCCTTTATTTTACTAGGACAATTGATGCTGCTCAGCCAGAGCTAAGGCATTAATGATAATTAAGAAGAAACCAGCATCATTGAGGTGCAGTCTGGGAAATTTTCTCAGAGTTGGCATACAGCTGTGTTCCATACCTGGGCAAGGCTATACCTTGCACTGGCATGGCCTTGCTAGTGTAAGAGTCACCCAGTTGGTTTCTATTTTGAAAGCAGCTAAGGCTTGGCACTGGGAGAGGCCAGGGAGGGAGGCCATTGGAGAAGGTGCAGCCTCAGTAGAAGTTGAAGGCCCAGGATTCAAGGAGCTGTAGAGAAAAGTTGAGGCTTGATGCCGGCAAGGCCCTAGGAATTTTGGAGATGCCAGGACCACGGGATAACTACCAAGAGCAGTAGCAGTGGTAGAGTGGAGCCTGCCACAGTCTGAAAGACGAGCTCTGTGGGGCAGGGGCTGGAGCCAGAGAAGCGATTCAAGCCCTTGCAGGAGCCCAGAAGATTGGGAATGAGTCTGCGGATTGCTTGGATTTTGACTCTGCTCTAGTTCTTCTTTCTTGAAGTAAGAAAGTATTCTTGATTTGACGGGAGTACACAGTTCCGACACTTTAAACTTTAAAAAAGAGATTTGGGAGTTTTATGGAGACCGGATTTTAAAAGAAACTGGGTATCTTTTAAAGAGACAACGTTTAAACTGTTTGACTTTGTCCAGTTGGGACAACGTTTGTAAAATTTCTATATTATGATGTCTTTATTGATACGTGATGATGAAGATGAACAACAGAGGGCAGGTTGTGACTTCACAATGATGTGTTTGTATGTTAGGTTGACTTGACAGGGGGTTAGTTGTGCTGGCTAGTTTTATGTCAATTTGACACAAGCTAGAGTCATCTTTGAGAAGGGTTCCCCAATTGAGAAAATGCTTCCAGAGACTGGGCTGTAGGCAGGCTTGGAGGAGTCTTTTCTTTCTTTTCCTTTCCTTTGTCTGTCTGTCTGTGTGTCCGTCCGTCTGCCCGCCGGCCCGTCCGTCTGTCTATCTATCTATCTATCTATCTATCTATCTATCTATCTATCTGTCTACCTATCTACCTACCTACCTACCTACCTACCTACCTACCTACCTACCTACCTATCTACCTATCTATCTTCATCCTCAGACAGGGTTTCCCTGTGTAGCCCTGGCCGTCCTGGAATTCACTCTGTAGACCAGGCTGACTTCCCAGCTGACATCCACTTGTCTCTGCCTTCCAAGTGCTGGAAGGCCGGCAGTTTCTTAAAATGAATGATTAATGGGGGAAAGCCCAGCCCACTGTGGGCAGGGCCTCCCTGGGCTGGTGGTCCTGGATTCTATAAGAAAGTGGTCCTGGATTCTATAAGAAAGTCTGAGTAAGCCGGTGAGCAGCACCCCCCCTCCCCCACAGCCTCTGCATCAGCTCCTGCCTCCAAGGCTCCCGCCCAGTTTGAGTTCCTTCCTGGCTTCCTTCTGAGGTCTGTGAGCACGGATCTGCAAGCCAGCTTAACCTGTTTCCTCTCCAAGTTGCTTTCTGTGGTGGTTCATCACCTCAAAACTCACTACATAGCTGAGGATTACCTGAACGAACTCTTCACTCTCCTATCGCCTCCCAAGCACTGGGACAACAGGTGTGCACCACACTCAGTATAAGTAACTTTTTATACTGTCCATATTGACACACATTTTTAAAGGACCAGTGTTCTCTTTCCTAAATCTGAAGGACAGGAAGAGGTGGGCAGGGAAGACGAGTATTTTCTTTAAGCATCTCATGTTCCTGATATAAGCCAAACCATCCACAGCAGCGTTGGGTATATTGCTTGTGCAGAAACAGCAATTGTTTCTTAGAAAGCGCCATATTGGTCCCAAAACAGCAAATGATGTTAAGACGTCAGTGCCCTGGCGTCAAAAGCTTGCTATAGCTTTTCTTTCCCCCTTGTCACGATCTCAATGATTCTGCCATTTCTAAAGATGGAGGAAAAAAAGGCAGTGGCGAAACAGTAGGGCGAGATTCTTGGCAAGACTCACGTAGCATTTTCCTTTTTATTTTTCCAGCTGCCACTCACTGTTACTGTGTTCAAGTAATTACGCAATCGACCGGCATCCCAGAGAGCGCTGCAGTGGAGCCTGAGATTGGTGAGCGGCGCCCCCTTGTGACAATTTAAAATATTACTGCCGAGCTGGGAAAGAAGGCAGCTTGAAGTGTGGTGAATAGCTCAGAAGCAGGGGGTCCGGAGAACACAAGGGACTACTGAATGGGACGTGAATGGAGCTATTCAATAACTTTTAATCAGCCTGAGAATATTTGAATATTTATAAACATGAGAATGAACACATGGGCTGAAAAACGGGGCCCACATGGCGGAGGAAAAGAATCACCTTCCAAAAGCTCTCCGCTGGCTTCTTCAGTCATCTGAGACTGAAGTGTGGCTCACACCGCCACATTCCCACAGCCCCACCATCGCCCGAAAAATCCTCAAACCCACATCCCTTCCATGCCTTTCACATGTTTAAAAAAATTACAGCATCAATGAGGAGAGGTGTACAATCTTCACCTGTGGTTCGAGGGCGAGGAGCAGCCTAGCGAGGCAGCTTGTGAGACAGATCCCGCACAGATCTCCCGAGTTTAAAACCCAAATTTGATCAGCTCAGGCACTCACATGTGAGGTGCAGCACAGCAGCAGAGCTCGCCCCATGGATTCTAGACTCAGTATTGGGTCGGGCTCATCCCTACTACCAGTTGTGAGAAACTGGGTAACCCGTGCGCCTCCATTTTCATAACTGTGAGCGATGAGTGTTAGCGTCCGGATTTATTGGCAGACAACCACTCCATCATTGTCTTCAAGGTTTAAAGGGGAATTGTTACATCCTCGACAATGCCTGAAGCATTTTTACCTTCTTAATTTGGTATTTTAATTAGGGCTTGATTTAACCAATGTCCCTCCCGATAGTTTTATCTTTCAGTTAGCATACAAAATAATAGATGATAATATTCATAGTGCATATCATTGTGCTTAACTTACATTTTCTTCCGCTCTCTAGTCCCTTTTCTCTGTCTTCACAGGTCCCCTCCCTCCCCCACTGCTTTCACTTCACATACAAACTTATGCGTGCACGTATTAATATGGTGAAATTTAGATTTTGTATTTGAGAGGAACTTGCAATATTTTGCCTGTCTTCCCTCTTCAGATTCGCTTTCCTGTTCCTCCCATGTTCTCAGGTTCTTCCCCCACACACCCTTGATCCCTTCTTCATCCATGCCTTATGTTTATTAACTTAAATCTAGATAGGGGCATATGTTTAAATCTAGGTTCCTCGTGTGGGAGGACATATTTGTCTTTCCGGCTATTCTACTGGGCTGACCTCACCTGACATTGAAATTTGGCTCCAGCCACTTGTCTAAAGGGGACATTATTTTATTCTTCCTCTGGCTGAGGAGAGGCCCATTGTGTGTGATACCACAATTGCTTTATCCAGTCATCTGTGGGGTATCTAGGCTGGTGCCGTGTCTGGGCTCTTGTGAGAAATGAAGGCTTTTGGTTTTCTTATTTCCTGAGGCAGGATCTCGTGTCAGCTTGAACTTGTGTAGCTACTTGTGTAGCTGGGAGCCTCTGCCTCCACCCCTACACTTGGCCTAGGTCACATCTCCTAATATTAGATTGGAAGCCAAAGCTGGAGGTGTTGGTTCATTTGAAAGGAACCCAAAGGGCTGGAGAGAAAGAAGCTCAGTGTTGAAAGGTGTGTGCTGCCCTAGAACAATTCCAGGGGTGGGGGTCATTTAACACCCAAGGGAGGTGACTCAGAGCCACCAGGACGGCAGCTCCCATTGCAGGGATGGCCACTGCCTCTGCTTCTGAGGGCACTGTACGAGTGAATGCTATGGATGCACAGAGGTTTTAAAAATTAAGCAAAGAGCCTGCAAGATGGCTCCACGGTTAAGAGCACTGACTGCTCTTCCAAAGGTCCTGAGTTCAATTCCCAGAAACCACACAGTGGCTCACAATCATCTGTAAAGGGATCTAGTGCCCTCTTCTGGTTATCTGGAAACAGCTACAGTGTACTCATATAAATACAATAAATTAAAAAAAATAAAAATTAGGCAAAACAACAACAACAAAAACAAGCTGGATGTTTCCTAAGCACTCGGGAGACAGAGGCAGAGACAGAGGCAGAGGCAGAGGCAGGTGTTTCTCTGAGTTTGAGGCTAGCTTATTCTACTGAGTGATTACAGGATAGTCAAGGCAAAACAGAGAAAATCCCATCTTGAAAATACAAAGCAAACACACAAACAAACCAACGAATGGTAACAAGCCACCCATTACAGGTTAATAGAAGTGATTATTTTTTGAGTAAACAATAGATTTTCTTATAGAGGACAAATATTGAAGAAAGACAGGCAAAATATTAAGTGGTTGAATTGTTTTGTATTCCTGCAAATGTTTAAAAAATCCTGTCATCTATTGCATTTTCTGCTGTAAGACCACAGATCGTGCAACCTGTAGAAATTCTACTGGATATACAGGAGAGAAATGAAAAACAGCAGAGATGATTTTGCTACTACTAGGAAATAGTTTTATCTTACAACTTCCCAGGAAGAGCCCAAGGGGTCTGCCTTTACTCTAAGGGCATTCAAAAGACAAGATACTTTCACTGTAAACACACATACACACACAAACAAAAACCGTTTCTATGGTTGCATGAATTGCTTAGTGGGCGAGCACTGGGCTGGGGCTCTGGGCTGTGTTTGAAATGACTGAGGCAGGATTCTGTAGGAATGACAACGCTCAGTCTGCTGCTCTGATCCCATGCCCCGAGAGGCTTTGCTTGTGTGCACTTGGCAAGCGTTGCTTCCCAGTTGAGCTGCAGAAAACATGTGCGGTGCTTTTCATCCTGGCTGCTCCTGCACCTAGGTGGGGAAGTGGGGATTAAACGGGGATCTGAAAACAGAGCAGGGATGTAGCTGTCAAAATACGCTGGTCAAGTGAATGGAGTTGCTGTGGTTATAAAATCTCCTGGCAGACTGGGAATGCCCATGAGGTGGTGACAGCTTGATCTGCAAGCCAGGATGTTTTCTTTGCAGAAGCTCAGTGATGGGGCTCTCCTGAGCGCTGCTGGTTCCAGGATATCTGTTTCCTTTTCCTTGTTACCTGTTCTCCTCCCTCCTCCTTTCTCTCCCCTCCTGTCTCTCTCCTCTTTTCTCTTCTCTCCTCTTCTTCTCTCTCCCTCTCCCCTTCCCTCCTCTCCCCTTCCCTGCCTTCCTCTCCCCTTCCCTCCCTTCCTCTCTCCCCCCTTCCTCTCTCTCCACCTCCTCTCCCCTCCCCTTCTCTGCCCTCATCTCTCTCTCCTCTTCTCCTCTTTACTTCTGTATTGGCTACCATGAGTACCATGTTGGGATAAGGAGTCTAATATTGCAATCTTAGATAAATACAGGATAATTCTTGTACACTTCTGGACTGTCTTAATATATTTTAACCAGCTAGACATGATAGTACATGCCTTTAATCCCAGAATTTAGGAGGCAGAGGCAGGTGGGTCTCTGAGTTCAAGGCCAATCTGGTCTACGTAGAGAGTTCCAGGCCAGCCAGGGCTACATAGTAAGACCTTGTCACAAAAAAAATGTTTTAATCGTATTTAGAAACATGATGATAAAATTATTTAATGTTTTAAATGTTTGGGGGGAAAGCAAAATTTGCAAATATATATATATGATATATATACACATATATATATACATACATACATATATATGTCATAAGAGAAGTTAGCATTCAGCACTCCCTTTCATTTTCGAAGCAGGGGTCTATCAAATTTCCATTTGTATCTCTTGGACCTGTGTCACCTCACCTGCTTCTGGGAAAAGGTCAGGAATGGAGATGATTTTTCCCCCAGCAGCAAAGATCTGTTTGCTGCTGCTTATAGGCCAGAGTCGTTTGGCAGTTGTCTGCAGTGGCAGGGATTTGGCCAGCAGGGGGAGGAGAGTCAGTACTGCTCCTTGGCGAGGCAGATGCTGCTGCCCAAGCATCCTAGTGGGAGGAGGAGGTGCCAGCCTAAGAGGATCAGCTTCCCCTTGGCCGAGTTGATGGTGGTCTGCGGGAAGGATGCCCAGCATTGCTGGTACTTCCGATGCATTGAGAGAAAGAGACATCAAAGCATCTTTGATTATCTAATTTAAAAGCATTGCTTAATTAGAAAACAAAACAAAACAGCATCATTCTAAGGCTAAGAATGGTTTAACAAAACCAAGCTAGCGTGTTGAGTTTGTCCTTGGTCTGCCACGATCTAGACCCTCCTGGAGATGTTGCATATGGCCTGAGTTTGTCCCTCCATAGAACATCAGTTCCTATACATTTATTAGTACATCTGACGTTTATAAAATAATGCCTCTGCATGTGTGTATAATGTGCCAAGGTCCTGTTCACCGCCATGCAGTCCTTTCCAGCTACTTGTCTCTTTATAATGGAATATTTTGTGGAGAAGATGAGGATACAGAAGAAAAAGGTAGCAGTGTTTCAGCGTTTTAGGGGGGTGGGGAGTAACCTCATCTCAACGGGGATTAAAATTCAAGATGGTGATGGATTTATCTTGGAATCTAGCCTGCCTGTTGGATAAGAAGCATTTACCAAGAACATTTTATTTTGTGGACCGGTATATTAAGTGTCACAGTGCCTGCTGGACGGAGTGCCCACGGCATCCACCCTCCGTCAGGCGGTTTGACTTAAGTGCTCTGCCTTGCTTCCCAGCGTGCGTACTCGCAGTGTGCTTTCTTGACTTTTGATTTGGGAACTACAGTGAACCTCTGTGTCTTCCACAAATTTGCTCTCACACATGACTGTGTCACCCCTGAAAGGTCTGTCCGTATTTCCACGTCCCAACTGGGCCATCTTTCAACACTCAGGTTCGAAGGAGCCTTTCTTGCCTCCCTTCATCCCCCAAGTCCTCCATGACTTCCTATATTAGCATGAAGACGGGACTCTAAGCCCTGAATGAATACCTTCATCAAACGTTGCCCTCAGGGATATGTGGAAGATGAGGTAGACAAGTTGTAAGAGGTAGCAGATGATTCCAAGGAGACCATGCTCTCCAGATGCGTATGAACTTGCAGCGACTGTGACAGCACACACAAGACTTGCCTTGCACAGGTTCAAACCTGATGGGGGTCTCAGTACTGAAAGGCGGAAGCAGACACAGGCTCCCACCATTAACCTAGCAACTACGTCTAATTGGTACCCACTCGCAAAGGGAAACGTACTTTTCTCCAATGGAGTCTTACTGGGTATATTAACCACACTTCAGAGTGTATTAGCCAGGCCCAGCATTCATTGGCCAACACAAAATGAACTCAGTGGTATTTGTAAACTTTTTGTCTCAGATTGCTTTATTTGGCCTACTGGTGTTTTGCTTGTAGTCTTAGTGAGGGTTTCATGGCTATGAAGAGACACCGTGACCATGACAGCTCTTATCAAATATTTAATTGTGGTTGGCTTACAGATTGAGAGGTTTAGTCCATTATTGTCATGACAGTGCCTAGGCAGACATGGTGCTGGAGGAGGAGCTGAGAATTCTACATCTTGATCCACAGGCAGCTGAAGGAGATTGTGTACCACACTGAGTGTAGCTTGAGTATAGGTGACCTCATAGCCTGCACCCTATGGTGACTCACTTCCTCCAACAAGGCCACACCTGCTAATAGTGCCACTCCCTATGGACCAAGCATCAAACATATGAGTGAGTCTACTGGGGCCATACCTATTCAAATCACTACACTTGAATAGTTTGGTTTCTATTTTCGTGGGTTTTTGGGGTACATGTATGTGAGTTTCCTTTTTTGTTTCATTCTTTTTTAAAGAAAGAAATGGAGTAGAGTTGGGTGGGCAGAGAGGATCTAGAAGGAGTAGGAGGAAAAGGAAGTATGATTAGAATATATTGTATAAAATTTTTTCTCAACTAAAATTTAGATTGAACTCTCTACAGACTGGCCTGAAGCTATGTCTCCTGATTTACTATGACCACTTCTCTTCTCTGCAGACAGTTTTGCTTTTACCCTTTTCCTGCCCTAAGAGCTTTGGGACAAACCTAGTGTTACAGTCCAAACTCTGCCTTGGGATAACCAGGATTCTTTGGTCCAGGAAGGCACGGGTTGGGCGAAATGACACACAGACATTGAGGTGGTTTTTGGATCTGAGTATATTATTCTGGGTATACCCTGGTCCACTCAAGTTAACGTCTCAAATTAAGCATCACATTCATTGGTCAAAGCTTCAGTTTTCTTGGGCAGTACAGGGTGTTTGCCCATCATCCAGTTGGCCAATTGGCGCATGCGGTTAAAATGCTTCTTCATCGTGGTCCCGCTGTTACGCTAGCCTGGGAGCTGGGGAAGGACAGCTCCCCAGTCTAGCCTCCTGGGTGACAATGGCAGCATTGCAGAGCTTGGAGAGCCGCCTGGCTTGCACTGTCCTCCCAAGAGCACCTCTGCCTAGTCCACCCACTGCATTCTTCTCTGTGCCATGCCCAGGGTAGCCCTCAGAGCCTGGAGATCAGCTCCGGCTGCAACCCCTAGCCCCAGCCTGGTGAGCTAACCAGGGAGTCTCTGTGACTAAAAAGTATAAACTATATCCAGAATCATACCTGGATAAGTTAAGGATGTTGTTTTTGCCAAAGACTCCCTAGGTGGGGTCTGCAAAACAAATGCAGTTCCTCACAAACTTCCATTGAGGCAGCTCTGAGCTCTGCACCAACTCAAATGTAAATTCTTTCTACCTTGCCCAACACCCACCTGTTTGGCAAGGACATTGTATAAGGTTCTTTAGATGTAAATATCTTCTAGTCTGGGCCTATTGTTTCAAATCCACCTGTCCTGCAAGGGTGACTAAAAACAAAAGAGAACCTGTAATTTTACGGTTCCTGGAAAATTCTACTGCCTGCTATTAATGCTTTTATACCATATTTGGAGCCATACTTCATATATATCCTGTTGGGAGGTAAATGTAATTACATAAAGGATTGGAGCAAAATGTTGAATTTTTTTGGCTACAAGATGGATTCTTTCACATCTTAATTTGCTTGGTTTTCCTAGGTCCTGGCTACTAGGAAGGAGGAGAGCTTAGAAGTATAGTAAATTGCCAAGTGAGATTTTTCGGCTTCTAAATAGGGGTGTTCCAAAAAACCCCAAGAGACATTTCTCACCTCAGTCTGTAAAATTTTGTTTTACAGATTTCATTGGGGCCACCACGATACCTAGTTTAGGCAGATCCCAATAGGGCTTTGGGTGAGGCTTCAGCTGCCACAGGCACAGATATTGCTGGCCTGGGACTCCTGATTTTCCTTCCTCTACCTCTCAAGTGCAAAGATAACAGGTACAGGTCACTATACTCAGCATAGAGTTGAAATACAAAGATATGTTTTATTTTTTAAGTGTCTCTGTGTGTGTGTGTGTGTGGGGGGGTGTGTGTTTGGATGGGATTTATTGGAGTGGCTTACTGGCTGAAGTCTACCCACTCCAAAAATAGCTGTCTACTAACAGAACTTTTAAGAATCTAGTAGTATGGTCTAATAGACTGGACATTTCAGGAGGTCTTTAGTATATGTTGGAGCATGCTCTAATGCCAGTGAATCCAGAGTGAGGGCAAGCAGGCAAAGAGCAAAAGCTTCTTTCTCCCATGCTCTTTATCGAGGCATCCAGGAGAATGTATGGCTCCGATTTAGGGTAGGTTTTCAGACATGATTGGGATTTGATCCCAGGAAGAATTTGGGAAAATGAAAAGCATGTGTGTGTGGGGGCAGCCAATTATTGGATTGAGCATGAGGTCCCCAATGGAGGAGCTAGAGAAAGGACTGAAGGAGCTGAAGGGGTTTACAACCCCATAGGAAGAACAATATCAACCAACCAGACCCCCCCAGAGTTCCCAGGGACTAAACCACCAACTAAAGAGTACACATGGAGGGACCCATGGCTCCAGCCGCATATGTAGCAGAGGATGGCCTTGTCAGACATCAATGGGAGGGGAGACCCTTAGCTCTGTGAAGGCTTGATGTCCCAGTGTTGGGGAATTCCAGGGTGGGGAGGTGGGAGTGGGTAGGTGGGGAGCACCCTCATAGAAGCAGGGGAAGGGGTGATGGGATAGGGGATTTGGGATGGGGGCAACTGAGAAAGGGGATAACGTCTGAAAAGTCAATAAAGAAAATATCCAATAAAAGAAAAGAAAAAAAGGAAAACAAAAACAAAAATAAAACAAAACAAAAAATCAAAAAAAAAAGAAAAAGAAAAGACAAACATGGGGGATTGGGCCAGGTGTTTTGTGATGAGAAAGCAGACACAGGAAAGGAGACTGAAGCTGGGCATTCTTAGCAGGCCAGTGGCTGTCACACGGCGGGAATGGCACCACTTGCCTTACTTTGGGAATCCTCCTCCTCACCACCCATCTATGTGATTATGAATGAGAAAAGAACTTTGACAGGGAAGGTTATGAAACCCAGCTCTGGAGTTCTGGGCCCCTGATTAGAAGACTACAAAGCTGTATGAACCTCCTCAGCCGGATTCACTTCCATTTTGAACAGTGTTTTTTAACCTTCTGTGATTAAATGCTGTGATCCTTTAATACACTTCCTCATGTTTTAGCCGCCAACTATAATATTTTTGCTGCTGTTCCATAGCTGTAATTTTGCTACCATTATGAATCATAATGCAAATATCTGCTTTCTGATGGTCTTAGGCAGCCCCTATCAAAGAGTTCTTTGACCCTGAAAGGGTTCGTAACGTACACATTGAGAGCTACTGATCTAGAAGCCGTGTTGGTGTTGCCTGTTAGATGGCTCCAGGCGAAGTGTCCCTGAAGGGAGTGACCTGCTCGCATTCTGACGAAGAAGATTCGTTGGAGATGCGTTAGCTAAAATTGCCCTCAGACGGCTGCTGCTGAGTTTGCAGAAAAGCTACCATGGGGGTCCTACGTCCCATCTGCTGCTGTTAAAGACGTCATCCCCTTTCATTTAACACAAGTCTTTTCTTTCCCTTCAAAAACTAGCTTTTACATGGACAATTGCCTTCTCTGAAAAAAAATTCTCATAAAAGTTAACAATGAAAGACATAGCTGCTTTTCCCCAGTATTTTCTGTAATCACATCTCTCTTAGGCCCTTATATATTTTATATGTATGTATATATTTTATATATATATATATATATATATATGTATATTACAGGTCCCAGATTGTCATTCTGTATCTGTCTCCATCCTGTAGGTCACCTGCTCCAATGTGATGATAAAAGATCTATAGTTATTCTTCTTGTTCACCAGACCAGATATAGCAGAAAACACCAACCAAGCAAAGAAAGAACCCAAGGCTCTCATTTATGTCTATCTCTGATCACATCTCATTTAGCAGATTTTAGTTATAAAGCCACATGTAGCTGCAAGAGATGCTGGGCACTACATAATTCCTACAAATGATGTCCCTGTTATTAAATAGAGAAGGGAAAAGACAGTGAGCCCATCATGTGCATAGAAGGGCACAGGATTACCTTTGTTACATAAAATACGATTTTGCAACTTTACCCCAGTTAAATGTGTTTTTGCATCTCAGCATATGTGCACACAGTCCTAACTCACTGTTACCCAGAAGGCATACCATAGAGGTATAATTTGTTCAGTTGTTTCTCCACTAGAGATCATTTGGAGTCTTTTAAATACTTAGATGCTATCCTTCCTATATTTAGACATGAAACACTGACACATAAAGGTGGTGCCTTAGTTAGGGTTTTACTGCTGTGAACAGACACCATGACCAAAGCAACTCTTACAAGAACTATATTTAATTGGGGCTGGCTTAGAGGTTCAGAGCTTCAGTCCATTATCATCAAGGTGGGAACATGACAGCATCAAGGCAGGTATGATACAGGAGAGGCTGAGAGTTCTACAGCTTCATATGCAGGCTGCTAGGATGAGAGTCTTATAGCCCACATCCACAGTGACACACCTACTCCAACAGGGCCACACCTCCTAATAGTGCCACTCCCTGGGCCCAGCATATACACACCATCACAGGTGGTTAGGTAAATGTTCTAGGTTGTGTAGAAATATCATAGATGATCAAGGTTCATCACAAATAATGGATCCTTCTGTATGCAAAGCAATCTCTGTATTGTTGCAAGTAAGGATGGGGACAAAGGGGCCAATGGAGAACGGCCAAGTTGTTACATGTGGCCTACTCATTACCTTCAAGTGGCAGGTCTTCTCAGGAGGCATGTGCTGGGCTCGCCCAGTCAATAGTGACCGTGCCTTTCACAATCAACAACACATGCTATTGGAAATCATAGAGTGGGAGCCCCTGTCTGGGCAGAGACAATTTACTAGGAAGCTACAATCTGTAAGAGCCTCCTAATTTATCTTTCTTTCCACTTTTATTTGGCTTGGCATGCACAGGGAGCTTTTTTAAAAACAAACGCCATATACTGTTGCTACAATGTTGCTAAGCTTGTACCGTGTTGAACCTCTTGCTGGAATACACCAGTTCCTATCCTACTAAGTATCTTTACATTTGTCCCCTTTCCAGAATGCTCTCCTGGGACATCTCACAGCAGGCTTAGAATCACATCCAGGCGCCAGCTAAAATTGTTCTCTGCAAGCTGTCCTCACAAATGTCTCTGGTTCTGCAGTAAAGCCCTCAGCAACTCTCCCATTGTCCTCTTGTCCCTTGACAGTACTCACCTGAAGACTTGTACAAGAATGTGAACATGCTGTGTGAGGCGAAGCTGTTGTCTTGGCCGTGGTTCAAGGCATGGGATTGTGGCAGGTTTAAGATTTTATTTTACTTTATATTTTGCTGCATGGCTCCTTGGAGTCTTTTTTCTTTCTAGTGTTCTCAGGGCTGTCCCCCACCATCTGCCCCACTAAGGTTCATGGCATTCCTGTGCTCTTAACCATCTAGCTTTCCAGCAAAGTCTTGCCTCAGAAATACTTCATAAGCTGGTGTCTTAAATATTCATAAAAATAATATTCCAGATAAAATAGCTGTGAATGGTGTGAGGTGGGTCATCAACCATCTATTAAAAAAAATTCTCCATATAGCTTCGTCCCACCCTGGGGGGAAAAATCAAATTCCGTTCCTCTTAAGGTGTTTTGGGCACAATCAGCTATTTATTTTTATAGCTAAAGGACTGAGAGCAGGTGGACCGAGCACATGCCCATTCGGATCCCACGTTGCCCTTCTTTGTCACTAAAATAAAATTTTTAGTATGATCCCCTTGGCAGACGATCACACACGTTATGTCGGTGTATTTAAAAAGTGGGTAATTCATTTGTTAAATGAATACGGCAATTATTAATTTCAATTTATCCTGTTTATTGGGAACAGCTGTTCATTAACATTTATGTAACTGCTAATTTTAGAGCCAAACTAATTACCTCAAACACAGCGCTGTGGTATCCTGAATAGAAAAGCACTCTTAACTGTCCTGCCTGCCAGGATATAAATATAACAACAGCCAGCCCTCTAGGGTGCTATTTTACAGTTGGCCAGGTGGGGGCTCTCTTCAATTGGAGTTCAGTCATATGCTGCAAAGGAGCTCATCCAGACAGAAACGCTGCAGGCTTCTTGAAGGCCACGGTGGCAAATCGTCCCCAGAGGCCAGGCAGGTAATAAAGAAGAATGAAATGGGAAGGTGTGAGGACTCACACACCGTCATTGGTCTTTGTTTTGTCACTTTTGATCAAATTTGGTTATGAGAATCTGTGCAAAGAAAGACTAGTTCAGGCATGGTGATAAATGGCCATCAGTCCTTGCAGTGAGATTTCAGGAAACCCCTGATGATGCGTAGGGATTGTGGCAAACAGGACCGCAGCGCATTGGACAGGATAATGGGGGCTGGGCAGGTGTGTGGTGGAAGGTAAGAGTCGGAGCTGCCTCAGAGGACCCGGCTATTGTCATCTGGGATTGGAACAAATATGAAGAACTACAGATGTCCCCCTCGCCCCTTCCCCGCCATGGAAACCCAATATACGGGATTTTAATGTGAAATTTCCCAAATAGTAAGCGTTAGCTCAAATGTTAATAGACTACTGTAGACTGACATAGTATGTGTGAAGTTAAGGGTTGCTCATGCGTGGCTTGCTAGTTAAGAGCTGTTTCTGGGTGACGGGTATAGCTCAGTTGGGTTTAACCTAGTATGTTTGAGGCCCTAGGTTCGACTCTTTATTTCTTCTTTATTATCTGCCCCTGGGGATGATTTGCCAACGTGGCCCTCAAGAACCCGTACAGCAATATAGAAAAGACATATGGTGGTCCATGCCTGCCATCCCAGTGCGATATAGGATAGAGAGAGAGTTTAAGGCTAGCCCTCAACATGAGAGCCTGCCCCTCTAATTCATTTGGTTTAATTTTTAAAACAGTTTATTTTGATGATTTTAAATTATGTGTGGGTGTGTGTGACTGCATGCGAGTATATATGCACAGGAAGGCAGAGGCCAGCACAGGTCTGTATACTGCTCTTCTTGGGCTGGAGTTACAGACAATTGTGACATGCTGCTTGGGGGTGCTGGGCACTGAACTTGGGTCCTCTAGAAGGGCTGCAAATGCTCTTCACCGGGGAGCCATTTCTCTAGCTCCCTCATTTGGTTTCTGTTTCTTTCGTACAACTGTCTGTTTCCTTTCAAAAGAAAATGAAGGAAAACTCATACAAACCCACACATTGCTTCACTTTCCTTATTATACAACTAAGGAGCTGGGTTTTATTTTTCTGTAAACTTCACATTGAATTCTCATGATCCATAATTTTGATATGACTAAACCGTCTGAAAAATACAAAACTTAAAGAGAACATCAAAATAATCATTTTCATGGAGGAGTTACTTTACTTTTTTTTTTTTTTCTCCTCCTTTTTCCGGCAAATCACCCTTGACATGGGGCAGAGGGCCTTGGAATGCAGTGGGTCTGAAGACCTCCCAGGCCCCGAGGTTCTGACAATAAACAGCCAGTATGTGGTGAGAAGCCCCCACCCCCACCCCAGGGGATTCTGGGAGATAAAGGTCCCTGGAGCTTGCTTCAACTCTTATGTTTTTTATGCTAATCTAAAAAAAAGAAAAGAATTTGAAATAGCTCTCATGTGTTGGCGTTCAGCATCTGTTTCTGTCACCCTCTCAGCCCTCACACGTCTTCAGCTAAAAGCGCCTTTCCAGATGCCCTTGGCCACTGGGATTCTAGAAGCTACTTTACTTTCTGGTGAGCAGAAGCAAGCTCGGGAGACGCTGAAGACGGAAGGAAGGCAAAGGGCATTTCCCCTCTGATTTTTGTCATGTCTGTACATGTTGAATATTGGCGGCCGTCAGGCTGTATGCTTCCTGTTCATTCTTCAGCTTCGTGGTGTGGGGAAGCTGTGGTCTCAGCAGCGGCGGTAGCCATGGAAACAGCACTAGCCTG
Organism: Apodemus sylvaticus; assembly: GCF_947179515.1. Classification (NCBI taxonomy): domain Eukaryota; kingdom Metazoa; phylum Chordata; class Mammalia; order Rodentia; family Muridae; genus Apodemus; species Apodemus sylvaticus. Next base: position 63,398,987 of record NC_067484.1, on the reverse strand, counting down.
GCATCTCCATGGCGGTGGTAGTTTATGATCCTGGAGTCTGAACCTGTTTCGGTCAGCACTGACAAGGTTTGGTCGTGCTAACAAGCTACTGGAAACCTCAGATCAGTGTTTCTCAACCTTCCTAATGCTGCGACCCTTTAATACAGGTCCTCAGGTTGTAGTGGCCCCCTCCCCCAGCCATAAAATTATTTTTGTTGCTACTTCATAACTGTAATTTTGCTATTGTTATGAATTGCAATGGGGACATCTGATATACAGGATGTCTGTTATCAACCCTGTGAAAGGGTCGTGTGACCCCCCAAAGGGACTGTGACCCACATGGGTCTGAGCACAGTATAGCTGGCGATGAGATGCTCTGCCCTGAAAGCAATATGTCTCATCTACTCTAAAGAATTCAGTGCACAGGATCGCAGTTCATCCACCTTTTCACAAAGGGAAGCATCCCTGGTAGGAGGCTAACTGGGGAAATTTGGTAAAATGTCCCATATATCTCACACAAGCCTAATGCTGGCCTTTAAATCCCACTCAGCTGTCTCGGGATTCTTCAAGCATCTAGGTTTTGAATGAAGCTGCATTCTTCTAATGTAATGGTTGTCAACCGTGGGACGTGACCCCTTTGGAAGTCTGTGTTCCTTTCACAGGGGATGCCTAAGACAGGCAGAAAATACAGATATTTAAACTACAATTCATAGCATTAGCACAA